>NC_053492.1:436275460-436575460 GCF_905171775.1 Rana temporaria
CCCTGGTCTTCGCATATGGGCGCTGCCATCTTGGCTGTGGGAGCCAGCTGTGACTTCCTGCCGATTCACAGCCAGCTCCCCACTGCACATTTGCAAGGTTGCTCTACACCAGTTTGAGACCCCTGCTCTACACTGTAAAATTAGTCCCGCAGCCTCCTGGGACGTGTCACGTTTCCCTGGACCTAGTGGGCGGGGGAAGGTGGGCCAAACTCTTATGCAATGCTCACCTAGGCGAGAATTGTGGAAGTGGGAGAAGGTACCCGTGTCAGACAAAAGTACCCACTCCTCAAAACTAAACGCTTTCAGGTCTGTGGGGGGGGGGGGGTAGTGGTTTGGGGTGCAGATTAATGGTACTTTCACTTTTAGGCTTAATTTCCATGGACGTTTTTACTGCTACTTTCTTTAGCCTTTTTTACAGCTTAAAAAAGCCTGTCCATGTTATTTATTTATTTTTTTTAATTTTCTTTGAGCTGGAGCTCAAAAACGCCGCGGTAGCTTCAGAACGCACTGGTCCTGGTTTTTTTTTGCAGCTTAAAAACGGCTCAGCCAATCTACAGCTCAAAAACGTCATGGTGGGCATGAGGCCATAGACCAACATGGAGAGCTGTTTTTAAGCTGCAAAAAACGCTCAGAAAAGTGGCTGTAAAAACGTCCATGGAAATGAAGCCTTAAGTGAAGATCTGATTTAAACACTACTAATGTAATTGAATTGTATATGTTATTGAATCCACATTGGCAAATGGATACTCGTATACAAACAAAAGTTAGTGAGCCAAACAGAACTGCTCCAGACGCAACGCAATGGCAGTAAATTCTAGAGACAAATTGTTGGACAACTGACAAATTTCGGGGATCATGCCCCTTCATCAGGAAAGGGGCATGACACCCGAATAATGGAAGTTAAATCACATGTAAAATCTGAGAGGCTGGTCATACATGGTTCGAATCTCGGCCGGTTCCTATTGAATGGCCAGCTATACTTTTACCACAGAAAGCTGTATCACCCTTTTGGTTATTTTGCACAACAGTGTAGGAGTCATAAAAGTGCATGGATAGAATAATTGTATTACTATCCAAAGTTAAAACAAGGGCAGAAGATATAATATATGGAAAGTTGAGAAAATTACTGAAGGTCCACAAAAACTATACAAAAATATATTCTGGCTGTTCATAATGGTCTCAGATGCCAACAACAGACCACAGACTGGGCACCTCCCTTCCCAACACCAAAGTGCCCACCTGGGCACCTCCCTTCCATTTAGTAGAACGCAGTCTGATATGAAGCACTGAAAGTATAGGAACGCTATTCCACCGCTCAGTCACATTGTATAACAGAAAGGATACTGCAATGTCTTCATGTATTTCTGTACTGCTTGCAGCCAGTCTGGGATGGTCATCGACGCCTTGTAGTTTGGCACGCATGGTACAGCAGGCTGCAATGAAAAAATAAAAAGTATGAAGGACACTTTACAGAACGAGAACATGTACACACATTTCTTGTCAGCTAACAGGACCACGTGTTTCCATATGACAATGTCATTTCCTTGTATGATGACAGTTACCTCACAATCTTTGCAGGATTTCCTAGTTATAAAGAGTTTAATAGAGAATTTCCTCAACACTCCACAACAACACCAGATGTCTGACCAAACGGGCTGGTCTTGTTTTTGTCAGTGAACATTCGGATAATACACGAGGAATGGGGAATGTTAAAGGGTCAGTCCACCTACAACTTGTATATTCGTTTTTAATAGAAGCTGGAGGGTAAAGCCACCAGACAATTTATTATGGATGAGAGTGACCTCTGGTGAGTTCTTAGGCCTCCATTCACACCTGAGAACTTTGTCGCGAGATTCAAGAAGCACAAAAATGCCCAAGATGTAGGATTCCTTTATTTGTAATGATCCATTCACACCTGAGCATTGCGTCATGTAAAGCCAAAAGAGTACACAAAACTTCTTTGGGGAAAAATCACATGTTTCTGGCAAATTGAACTAAAACTGGATCTCTTAAAAAAAAAAAAAAAAAAAAAACAACACACACGCCACATGTCCATTTAAAAATGAGTGCTTATGTTCTTCTACTACAAGTCGCCAACATAAACACGCAAAAAGTGTCCAAATTGTTTGGGTATGTGAAGGCTAAAGTGTGAACAGGGACTAGTCCCCACAGCTGCTGGAACCATTAGGAGGGGTTCCTGTTCTGCTTGAGGAGAAATATAAAATTGACATTTATTTTTATGTTTTGGAGCATATGATCACATTCACATTTGTATTTTTGAGCGTTTTTGCATGTTTTTGTACAGCGGTTTTTGAGCTCTAATATTTTTTTTATTTGCTAATAGAGAAAAATCATCAGTCATCATTTGTTGCTATGTTTTTAAGCTTTTTTCAGATTTTTCATCCGCTTTTTTAGATTACTTATGTAGCACTCCCCCCCCCCCCCCCCCCGAAGGAGCCGCTGATAATGAATGGGATGGCAGATTTACCTCATGGCTCCCTCCGAATGTCTAGGGATGAAGGATGCATAACAGCAGCAAAGGAATGTCCACGAAGAAATGTCTTTATGTGCTCTTTATTACCCAGCCGGGTAAAAACAGTGAACAGGTGATGAAAGGGATAGAGATGGAAAAAAAGGAGGAGAACAGCAGATTCCGGCGTAGTACCGTATTTAACGGCGTATACCGCGCACTTTTTTGCCCTGAAAATCAAGGCAAAATCGTGGGTGCGCGATATACGCCGATACCCGCGCCGAGTTTGAATACTGCGCCGGCATATACCGAGCGCAGTACACTCGTGTATAGTCGGGCAGGCTCGGCTGCTCTCGCGCTCACGTCCTGGATGTACAGGACGTGAGCGCGAGAGTAGCCGACTATACACGAGTGTACTGCGCTCGGTATATGCCGGCACAGTATTCAAACTCGGCGCGGGAAAGCGGGGATGACGCCGCAGAAGGACGCCGGACCCGACGAAGAGGACACCCGAAGCCGCAGACGGACGCGACGACGCCGCGCAAGACACCAAAACTGTAAGTACAAAAATCTTTTTTCCACAGGAATGCGGGTTCACTTTAGGGGTGCACGCTATACGCCGGAGCGTGCCATTCCCCCGATAAATACGGTATTTGGAACAGTCCTGCTCCTATGCGTAACACTTATCTCACCACTCCAATTTGAGTGGGCTTAGCGTACCAGGATAGGCCTCTCTCACTGACCTAGCAGCCGAAGTATTGCTCGAACCTCTTCAGGACGAAGTCTCTGCCACAGACCCTCCCGGATGAATGTCAGGGAAACGCCTCTGCCACAGGCCCTCTCTGATTGCAGATACGGAGGCAACCCTCCTAGGTAACTTTATGCCTGAATCTTTTCCTTAATGTCGCCCAGGTACCGACTGAAAGAGGAGTCAATCCTTCAGTGTCAGGTCACCTCGATCCCCGATGGTTCGTCGAAATCCTATTGGACCGCCAGTATCTCATTGGCGCTCCTCACCGAACAGCTATACACTCGCTTGGGATCTTCAAAAGTGGGAACCCAGTCGACCACTGGGTCCCCGTCCTGTTTAAATGCTCCAGACCAACTTAGGCCCAAAATCAGGAACACTGCATAGCACGCACACTCCGGCCAGGTAGGCCATAACGCCGGACCGCCGTGATGTGGCCACCCTGAAGGTGGGTGCCACACCGGAAGACCCTGCCTCAATCGCGTTGGTTCCAGGAGTACCCTCTTGCAGCATGCCCAGCGAGAACTCTCCCTCCTGATTAGCTGCTGGAAAAAGGCACCCAAGCCTCAACTCTACTGGTGCCACCTGTCGTCCCGGGGTGCAATAACACCCCAGCAACAACAGAATGAGCCCACAGTACAGCCAAGCTGAAACAGAGACCCTAACCAAAAATTGCAATTGAAATCAGAGTCCATACACTCGGATTAACCTTAAATTTCGACCAGCACCGGTATTTGGAGGCAACTCGGCGCTACACTTATTATTATTTATTTTGTTAGGGTTGGGCGTTAGGGCTAGGGGTTAAGGTTAGAGTCAGGGTTAAGGTTACATTTATTCATCTTCAGGAGTTTATGAATTATTATTATTTTTATTTATTTTTTTGTTCGGGTTAGAGGTTAACTTATTTATAGATTATTATTTTTTTATTATTAATGATTTAGGACTATTTATCTTTTTAAAATTATAATTTTTAATTATAATTATTTATTTAAAAAGGAGAAGTTCACCTTTTAAGAAAAAATAATAAATGCACATTTTTTTTGCAGGTTTCTGGAGCCTCTACTGTATTGTATCACCTTTAGCAGATCGCTTGTAGCTGTTAGAGCGGGGGACGGTCAGTTCGTAACACATTACATCCCGAATATGGGTGTAACATGTTACAAAAGGCATGTCTCAATGCCTTTTTATAGGGAAAAAAAAACAAACACCAATCTGCCAAAAGAAGCTTCAAAACTTTAGTGAGCTTCGGGCATCTTGAAGTGGAGATGTGAACCATCACCATAGAGAACAACTGATTTTTCTCTCTGAGTATTTTGGATCTTCAAGCTACAAGTACGATTTCAAAGTAGTAGTACTTCAGTTACTTGGAAGACATCTGTGCAACTTTATTGCAAGTCGTACCTGAACTTGCAAAAAGTAGTGAAAAAACTTGCAAAATCGGTGCAACTCTGACGGAGTTGGAGTCGCACTGATATGATTTCTTCCATTGTGGACAATAGGGTGCGACTTGTCATGTGGTTTGAAACTATCAATTGCATTACGAGTCGCACCGGTGTGACTGAGGGCTTAAAGTGGTTGTATACCCTCCTGATACTACTTGTACCTACAAGTAATCCTACATTACGGCTTACCTGTAGGTGCTTGCAATATCTCCTTAACCTACATGGTCAAGGAGATACTTGCAGAAAATCGGGTACCAATGTCTACGGCGCATGCGCGTCGTAGACAACGGCGCAGGCGCACTGAGCGCATCGGGTCTTGAATGGGAAAGTGCCAGAAACGTGCGGATGCGCGGGGATCGTGCTGGTTTCGCGCGCATGAGCGGGAGTGACATCATCGCCGCTCCGGCCAGTCATAGCGCCGGAGTGGCGATATCCAGAAGTCACTCCGGGTATCATGGTGGAGGAGAGGAACGAGGGTCGCTGCAGGGGCTTCAATCTAAGGTAAGTAATTCATGATGACCTAGTATGCTAGTCATACTAGCTCATTATTGCAGTTTTTTTTTTTTTATGTTTTTTGGGGTTTACAACCGCTTTCAAGATATAGGATCCTTGGTGTCAATGGTAGATTATATCTAGTACTAGTTGGTCACATTCAGCTGGACATGTTTTGTAATGCTGAAGACGGTTCGTAGCTTGTTCAAGAAATGTTTTCGGTTCCAATGAGTGTCAGGAAGATACCCCAAACTTTACACCCACATAGGTATCACTGTTTACTTGATCCAATCTCCTATTGTCCAAGAACAGGAACGCGGGATGTGAAAACTGTGGAACCACCATGTTCATTATCCCATCCATGGTGTCAGAAAGGCTTCATAGGTGTAAATCCATTCATTTACATGGCTGAACGTGTGAACGTTTGTCAAAACACTCATTAGAACTAAAGAAGCGATTTGGATGAGCTATGAAACTTCTTTATCATTACAGAAAAAGTCCAGCTGAATGGAAATAAAATACTGCTATATAACTGATAAACTACAGCGCTACTAAATCTAAAATACACCACACAATTAATAAATAAATGTAAAAAGCTGCAGTATGTGAAAAAGGTTACCAACCAAACAACAAAATGTGAAAAATATAAACATATGCGCTAAAAACAACTAATTTATGTGATACCTTACTAAGATCAATCCAATTGTGATAATAATTCAAAACCCTGAATAGGGGCTTAGTCGTGTTGCCACAGTGGGGCGAAGCACACAAAATATATATAGATGAGGGAAAAAAAAAAAAAATTAGTGTATAAAAATTAATTAATAAATTAATACAAAGCTAATTAATTCAGAGCATCAAATAGTACTCAATCTCAGAATAACGTCCCTGTAGAGTAGATGGTAAAATAGGGTTAAACAATGTTGATTAGCAGCAGCGTGAGAGTGTCACTGGATACAACAGCTCTGTGAAACAGGTATCTTATACTCAGCTTCAAATCACTTCAGTAGCTCCAACGACACAGCCTTGGTCATTAGCGATGGTGCAAAAAACAGGCTTCAGCCCCCCTCTTCAATACACCACAACAGGTGTGGGACATGTAAGAAAAAGGGGAACACAATAGTGTAATACAGCCAGACACAACAATACCGCTGCCAATGCTATGCGCCGATCCACTCACGCTCTCCCCGTCTTTGAATCAAGCCACTCAGTAACGAAAAGTGTAGAGGTCCTCACTCGGGAACTTCCGACAGATCTCGTACAGCAGACTCCTCCCCCACGCGTTGCGTCACTTGCCACGTGACTTAATCATGGGTAATGTCCATAGAGCAATCTGCAAGTGACGCAACGCGTGGGGGAGGAGTCTGCTGTACGAGATCTGTCGGAAGTTCCCGAGTGAGGACCTCTACACTTTTCGTTACTGAGTGGCTTGATTCAAAGACGGGGAGAGCGTGAGTGGATCGGCGCATAGCATTGGCAGCGGTATTGTTGTGTCTGGCTGTATTACACTATTGTGTTTCCCTTTTTCTTACATGTCCCACACCTGTTGTGGTGTATTGAAGAGGGGGGCTGAAGCCTGTTTTTTGCACCATCGCTAATGACCAAGGCTGTGTCGTTGGAGCTACTGAAGTGATTTGAAGCTGAGTATAAGATACCTGTTTCACAGAGCTGTTGTATCCAGTGACACTCTCACGCTGCTGCTAATCAACATTGTTTAACCCTATTTTACCATCTACTCTACAGGGACGTTATTCTGAGATTGAGTACTATTTGATGCTCTGAATTAATTAGCTTTGTATTAATTTATTAATTAATTAATTTTTATACACAAATTTTTTTTTTCCCCCTCATCTATATATATTTTGTGTGCTTCGCCCCACTGTGGCAACACGACTAAGCCCCTATTCAGGGTTTTGAATTATTATCACAATTGGATTGATCTTAGTAAGGTATCACATAAATTAGTTGTTTTTAGCGCATATGTTTATATTTTTCACAAAATACTGCTATACATACTGTACTAGAACCCAGTGGCGGTGCGTCCATAAAGGGCACGGAGTGTCGCCCCCTCTCTCTTGCACCGCTCTCCCATCATAGATAGATAGATTCATGCAATGCATGAATCTATCCATCTATGGTCGACGCTGACATCCCCTATTCAGGTGTCCGGACCCTTTTCGGGCATCGGGCACCTGAATTACACAGTGGCGGGGGTGTTTCTTGGAAGCACCCGATTAGAGCTATAGGCTCCAATAGGTGCCCAAAAATGTGAACAGCGGGCGCCATGCAGGGCATTCACTGTTCACTCAGCTGTGTGTTAGCAAAGCTAAGGAATTCGCTTTGCCAACACTGAACCGCCTCTCAGTCAATCAGGTTGCCGGGTCTGTTACTGGGGCTGTGATTAGACGCCTGAGAGAGGATGGAAGAAGACATGGAGGACCTGCGGGAGACCACTGCTGACCCGCTGCGAGACAGGTAAGTGCCAGGCAGCATCTGATGGGGCACAGAAGAGGCAATTGATGGGCAGACTGTCAGCATCTGATGGGGCACAGTAGCAGCAACTGATGGGCACACTGTCAGCATCTGATAGGGCACAGTAGTGGCAATTGATGGGCACACAGTAGCGGCAATTGATCGGCACAGTGCCAGCATTTGATGGGGCACACTGGCGGCAATTCATGGGCACAGTGGCTGCGTTTGATAGGCACAGTGGCTGCAATGTTTTTTTTTTTCTCAGTTTGTTTGCACCTCCCCAAAAATTTTGAGCACCAGCCGCTACTGCTAGAACCTTGATAAATGAGAACCTTCACAAACATAGTGGTAAATGACGTGAGAAGCAGAAACTGCTCATTGTTCAAATAACCCCTAGCGACCTCTGGAAAAACCCTAGAATTCTACGGAACCCTGGCTGAGATATTCAATGACTGCGCAGGCGCAAACTTGCCGACGGAAATCTCCGAACCTCACCTGGCATCCAGGCTCATTCTTTAACATCCCCGTGGATTGGAGGAGGTTAAAAAAAAGAGCCAGGAGGCCGAGCGAGCGGTCTCCTGTTCTCCTGCGGTCTCCTGTTCCTTGAAGGAACTTTCCCGATGGCTGGAACCATCTCAGCACATCAGCTTGCGCATGCGCTGGAACTTCCACGATAGCTGGAACCAGCACGGCAGATCACCGGCCTTAAAGTTTATGTAAACCGCAAAAATGACTTTCTTATTTACTCACTTTTAGTCTGGGAAATATGCCACGGAAAGAGTTTTGTAATATCCTGCAAGAAATCTTGTCATCTGACAACTTCCTGTGCTCCTATTCTGCGCAATCTTATCAGTTACATTGTTCCCAGCCAGGTTTTTAGAAGCACAAATTCCTTTCCCTCTACATCAGGGGTCTCCAAACTTTCTAAACAAAGGGCCAGTTTACTTTCCTTCAAACTTTATGGGGGGGCAGACTGTGGTCATTGGACGTAGAAAATGCCCCATCGTTGGTGGCAGCGAGAGCAACTGTGTCCCATCGTTGGTGGCAGCGAGAGCAACTGTGTCCCATCGTTGGTGGCAGCGAGAGCAACTGTGTCCCATCGTTGGTGGCAGCGAGAGCAACTGTGTCCCATCGTTGGTGGCAGCGAGAGCAACTGTGTCCCATCGTTGGTGGCAGCGAGAGCAACTGTGTCCCATCGTTGGTGGCAGCGAGAGCAACTGTGCTCCAATGTTGGTGGCAGCGAGAGCAACTGTGCTCCAATGTTGGTGTCAGAGGATGAAATATGGCCCCAAGTGCTGAATAAAAGCAAGCAAACAGAGGGCCACATCCTCTGCCGGGCCAGTTTTGAGACCACTGCTCTAGATTATGGTTTTGGAGTCCGATGAAGAGTGAAGTTTGTGAATAGAACGTCTTGGAAACTCTAGCTGGTTGGAGAACAATGGCCACTTTATAGGTATAGGACAGAAGTCTCCAAACGTTCTAAATGAAGGGTCAGTTTACTTTTACTACGTTTACTACTACCTTTAGGAGGGTCAGTGGGAACAGCGTCTCCTCATTGGTTTTAGTGGGAAGAATAGTGCCCCATTGTTGGTATTTAGGGGAGGAATGGTGCCTCATCATTGGGGTCAGTGGTAGGAATGGTGCCCCATCATTGGTGTCAGTGGATGGAATGGTTACCCTTCATTGGTGACTTTGGGAGGAATAGAGCCCTGTCATTGGTGTCTATCAATGGAATGGTGCCCCATAGTTGGCATCAGTGGGAGTAATGGTGTGCCATCATTAAGAGGAATAGTGCCCCATCATTGGTGTCAGTGGGAGCAATAGAGCCCTGTCATTGGTGTATTTCGATAAAATGGTGCTCCATTGTTGGTATCAGTGGGAGGAATACTGTCCCAACATTGGTGTAAGTGGGAGGATCAGTGCCCCATCGTTGGCATCAGTGGGAGAAATGGTGCCCCCAACTTTGGTGTCAGTGGATGAAATGGTGCCTCAGAAAGGCAAGCAAAGGGCCTCATCTGACCCATGGGCCACAGTTTGGAGACCACTGGTACAGGACATCAAATGTAGCCAATGTATTTCAGGGTATTGGGGTTCCGCCTTTTTCAGATCTCTGGTAATGTTAGATATGTTGAGGATTTCAGCATGTTCCTCATAGTGTATTGATGTTGGGGAGTCTCTGTTCCACCTGCAGTGGCAAAAATGCATTTATCCAAGTCATAATCCACCCATAAGAGAACTATACACACAGACAGGAAGTACGGTGAGAACTATACACATAGGACAGGAAGTACAGTGAGAACTATACACACAGAAAGGAAGTGGGTGGAAAATAAAAACGCTAACACAACAAGATAAAGCAAGGTCACCTGACACACAACATCAACGGGGTTATGGGTTCAATGGAAAAAAAAGCCATCCCAAACAGCCAAATGATGTAATGGAAAAAGTAAAATTTCAATGTTCCATTACTGTAGTACAAGATAACGGGTTTCTAGCCAAGCATATTCAGCACTATGCAACATCCGATTTTTTTTTTGTAATTAAAAAAGAAAGTTGAAGTCAAACCTTCAGGGTGCGAAAAAAGTTACAGCTCTGCAGAGGCTTCTTCATAGGTGTTATGGTATTAGCTGGAAATTAATTATCACTTCAGAACGGTGTCAATTCTGCTCTCCATGCTAAAATATGCAAGCTAAATTTGGCTTTGGCATTATGTTTTCAAACTTGTTTTACAACCGTTAAAGCAGAACTCTGCATTATGGCCCAGATTCACAGAGAGCAAGGCGCACATTACGCCGCCATAGAGTAACCAATGTAGCGCAGAGAGGCAAGCAATGCATTCAGCAAGCCAGTGCTCCCAACGCTGCGCCAGCGTGGCGTGGGATTCGAAGGCGTACGCCGGCGTAGGTGGAAGTGGGCGTGACCCATGCAAATGAGGCGTGACCCCATGCAAATGATGGGCCGAGCGCCAGACAGATACGTATCACGAACTGCACATGCGCCGTGACGTGGACGCATCCCCCTGCGCCTGCTCACAACCATGTCGGAACAACTGCCTAAACTACACCGGATCACTGCGTACGGCGTGAACGTAACCTACGCCCAGCCAGACACACGACCAACGTAAAAAGACGCCAGCTTGTGTTCCCTGGTGCAAACCTTTGCATGTCTGCTGCTGGGTTGCACCTCCTTTATGGGGAATAACTTTACGCCGGACGTACAACTTACGCGCACCTCGCGTAGCCTGCGTTGGGCGCACGCAGGTTCGTGAATCGCCGTATTTCCCTCATTCGCATGTTTGCATGGTTAATCAATGGGAGCGGCACCGTGCACCCAGCCTAAGTGTGCGCCCACCCTACGCCGGCGTAAGCAAGCTACGTCGGCGGGGTGTAGCCTGGTTTTAGGCGCATATCTGTTTGTGGGTCTGGCGCACAGATACGATAGCGCACATTTGCACTTACGTCGGCGTAACTTGTTATACGTCGGCGTAAGTGCTTTGTGAATCTGGGCCTATATAACCAAATCTGGACTTCGGAAAAGTAGAGTTTGGCCCCGTCCCTTCCACCACCCGAGTCTCCCTTCTGCTCAGTGAGCCCAGCTGCCACATTACAGAACCAGCCCGGGGCCCCCCCCAAGAAAAGTGGAGATTTGTACAAAACTTCAGCTGTTCATCTCTCTGAACCAATTGACAAGAAGTTTTTGCAAAAGATGACCTACCGGTAGTGCCGGTTCACACTACAGCAACTTGGGATCAGACTTGTAAGTCCTCAAGTTGCTGGACTTAAGAAATTCCATAAAAGTAAATAGGAGCCATCTTAGTGCCGGTTCACACTACAGCGACTTGGGATCCGACTTGTCAGACCTCAAGTTACCCCAAGTCGTTGGACGTAAGAAATTCCATTGAAGTGAATGGAGCCATCTTAATGCACACTACTGAAGTTGCTTCGACTCCAGAAAAGGTTCCTGTACTACTTCAAGGCGACTTGTACCCATAGATTTCAATGGAAGTTGCCTCCAAGTCGGATCTCCATCTATATTGAAGCGACTTTACAGGAAAAAGAAAATAGTTTACCCAGACAACCCTCTCTCTTCCACAGAGCTGATTATTCTGTGATTGGCCACAGCCAAAAGTCAGTTTTCCTGGAGGCAACTTTAAGTTGCGTTGCAAGTTGCTCAAAGTCGCGCTGAGGTCGCCTCCAAATCGCCTTGCAAAGTCGCGCTGTAATTTGGGTTCCCCCTGTGTGAACCAGCACTTACTCTTGTTTATTTTGACCTAAGTTGTCTACATTTGTGGCAGGTTTAAGTAATGGAATGGATTGTTACATATGCTCCTTAACCCTTTCATGACTGGGGTCATTAAAGCCTAGGCTAAAATAGGCGTCGTCGGTTAACTTAGGCCCCTTTCACACTGGGGCAGTTTGCAGGCACTATTGCGCTAAAAATAGTGCCTGCAAACTGACCCTAAACAGCGGCTACTGTTTCTCCAGTGTGAAAGCCTTGAGGGCTTTCACACTGGAGTGATGCGCTAGCAGGCGCGCTCCAAAAGTCCTTCTAGCAGCATCTTTGGAGCGGCGAGAGGAGCGGTGTGTTTACCGCACCTCCACCGCAGCTTCCCATTGAAAGCACTGGGAAACCGTGGCTATACGGCCGGCAATGCGCCTCTGTGAAGGCACATTGTCGGCGGTATTAAACCTTTTTCGGCTGCTAGCAGGGGTTAAAACCGTACTGCTAGCGGCCTGAATACCGCCGCAATTCCGACGGTATAGCGCTGCTAAAAATCCCGCCCCAGTGTGAAAGGGGCCTTATACAGGCCATAGATTAGGAGGTGTCAAATTCAATTTAATCACGAGCAGCATCAGCATTACGGTTGCCCTCAAAGGGCCAGTTGTATTGGTAAGATTGTCCAGCGCACCCCAACCCCCCTTACAGATGTCAAGAGCCCCCTGCACCATCAGAAATTAGGAGTCCCCCACCCTCTCTTACATCGCAGTGCACCTCCCTTTACCTTGTGCTGCTACCAGGAAGAAGCTGGGGATAGACCTGGGAAGCAGAAAGTGCAGGGTCAGGAGGAGGACTGGTTTCAGCTGCAGGAGTCTGCTAAATGCGGAGACCAGGGGAGGCGAAGACGGAAGGATGCTGTGGCTGCACTGAGAGGTGCAAGATCTGAAGGAGGAGTTATGTCCTCCTCTCTGCTGCCAGCTGCTGAAACAAGGTGGGGGTCGAGTTGAGAGGGGGCGGGTCACAGCTGCAGGAGAGGTGCAAGGGTCTCATGGGCCAGATTCGGCCCAGGGGCCTTGTGTTTGACGCATACAACAAGGACGATTCTGTTTTTTCATTCAACCAGCGGGTTGAGCGGGGAAAAAAAAAAAAAAAAAACTGACCCAATTCCCCCATCCACATACTGGATGTGGATTTGGGAATCCTCCCTGCTGAGTATTCGCATAGCGGAGAAACCTCCACGTCAGGAGCTCACTTGGTCTCAAGCCTTTTTTCTATACTTGCAATATTTTTTAAAAGATAAAGCACAGGGGATGTGCAAGTACTGTACACTTTTTTTCTTGCCTAGCCATACACTGTATAACTTTTTACAGTCTTCTGTATTAGTTGTGTGCACACGTGTCCAGCTCAGCACAGTTGGGGATTTTCCGATAAAGAATAAATAGAAGTCATCAGGATACAGAAGATTTTTTTTCTGGGAGAAACAGATGATACAACCCGTGGCAGCAGAAATGCTTACACATGTGAAGTGCATTATATCTCTCATGACCATAAATTATAGGCAGACGGCTGTTATATAGAACACAGATGAGTCTCGGGATAAAAAAACGATCACATCAGCGGAGGAACCAGCCAAGTCTTCTACACATTGGAAAGAACTCTTCCCATGGAAGTGCTCCGGATTCGTCATGGATTGTGGCCAGGATATGAAGTCATCTTCCAGCACAATGCCGATCACTCACTGCCTTCCTGTACTCACACATTCATCATACAGTCCAGTCTGTGTGTATGCCGTACTAGAGGAGGAACTAGGAGAGGGTAGCCTGGTCATAGAGAATTAAACACTCACCCAATATACAAAGACTGTACCTACCGAAAGTAATACAAAAGTGGCCATAAAGTACAAAGATTGTTCAAATTTCACATGTTGGAAGAGTAACTCTCCCTTTATAGTACAGTTGTGCTCATAAGTTTACAGAAAGGGAGCTGCGGTGGCTCAACGCGATTGGCACTGCGCAGACAAGCCATTCACCTCTGCAGCTAGGGGTTCGGATCCCGGTCTCGGCTACATGTGAATTGAGTTTGGTGGTCTCAGCCCGGCTCCCGGTGGGTGTGCTATGCGAGGTAAGCCTGCGCTTAGTACAGTATGCCCACCCCCTCCCACAAAAACCACCACACTTACATGCACTCGAAATTGGGTTAACATGCACGCACTCTGACCATGCGGTCTCTAAAAAAGAGAGGCGAAGGACTAACGGGGCTGGTTGAGCAGGCAAATCCTCTCACTCCCTTATAGGAAGTCCCTCTGCCCCGTTGGGCTTCAAAGCGGAGCAGGTAGGGCGGGCTGTGTGGGAGGACCCCTTCACACACCCGCCATTGCCACCCGGGCCATGGAGAAAGGTGGCAGATTGCCTCTGGGGGAGGCCTGCCTACTCCTAACTCCTGCAGTCCGGCTCCTCTCTCGAGTACACGCACAAAAATACACTTAAAAAAAATAAAATAAATAAGTTTACAGAATTTATGATTTATTGGGCATTTTTCAGAGAATATGAATGATTACACAAAAACTTTTCTCTTTCACTCATGGTTAGTGTTTGGCCGAAGCCATTTATTAGCAATCAACTGTGTTTACTCTTTTTAAATCATAATGGCAACAGAAACTACCCAAATGACCCGATCAAAAAAAGTTTACATACCCCAGTCCTTTCTTTTTTTTTTCTCTTTATTTTTCCAAATTTTTCCAAAAACATTTTCCCTTCCAATAGGGATATACATTCACATACTTTATTTCCAATACCTTATCTACCCTTACCCCTCCCTTTCCTACTCATGGAGAAGATATACCCCAGTTCTTAAAGCGGAGTTCCACCCAAAAGTGGAACTTCCGCTTAATCCACTCCTTGCCCCCTTACATGCCACATTTGGCATGTATTTTTTTTTGGGGGGGGGGGGGGAGTGGGGGCTTTAGGAGGAGTGGGACTTCCTGTCTCACTTCCTCCGCCGAGGGGCTGCTAAGGCGAATAGTCAGATCGCCTTTTGGCAGCCCCTCCCTGTAGGCGATCGCCTGTCCAATTGGATGGCGCAGCGCCGCTCGCGCATGCGCAGTGGGTGCCCGGCCGTGAAGCCGAAAGCTGTCACAGCCGGGTGCCCACACTTAGAATGAAGACGCTGGCTGGAGAGGGGGGGGGGGGGAGGAGCGGAGCCCCGGCCGGCGCTGGAACGTGGAGCAGGTGAGTGTATGTTTATTAACCACTTCCAGACCGCCGCATGTAGATATACGTCGGCAGAATGGCACGTACAGGCACATTGGCGTACCTGTACGTCCCTGCCTAGACGTGGGTCCGATCGGGAATCCCCACCTGCTACATGCGCCGGTCGGATTCCCCTCGGGGAGCGATCCGGGACGACGGCGCGGCTATTCGTTTAAAGGCCGCTCCGTCGCGATCGCTCCCCGGAGCTGAAGAAGAACGGGGAGAGCTGTATGTAAACACGGCTTCCCCGTGCTTCACTGTGGCGGCTGCATCGATCGAGTGATCCCTTTTATAGGGAGACTCGATCGATGAAGTCAGTCCTACAGCCACACCCCCCTACAGTTGTAAACACACACTAAGTGAACACTAACTCCTACAGCGCCCCCTGTGGTTAACTCCCAAACTGCAACTGTCATTTTCACAATAAACAATGCAATTTAAATGCATTTTTTGCTGTGAAAATGACAATTGTCCCAAAAATATGTCAAAATTGTCCGAAGTGTCCGCCATAATGTCGCAGTCAAAAAAAAAAAAAAAAAAAAAATCGCTGATCGCCGCCATTAGTAGTAAAAAAAAAAAAAAATTAATAAACATGCCATAAAACTATCCCCTATTTTGTAAACGCTATAAATTTTGCGCAAACCAACCAATAAACGCTTATTGCGATTTTGTTTACCAAAAATATGTAGAATACGTATCGGCCTAAACTGAGGGAAAAAAAAAGTTATATATATTTTTGGGGGATATTTATTATAGCAAAAAGTAAAAAATATTGCATTTTTTTCAAAATTGACGCTCTATTTTTGTTTATAGCGCAAAAAATAAAAACCGCAGAGGTGATCAAATACCACCAAAAGAAAGCTCTATTTGTGCGGGAAAAAAGGACGCCAATTTTGTTTGGGAGCCACGTCGCACGACCGTGCAATTGTCTGTTAAAGCGACGCAGTGCCGAATTGTAAAAACCCCTTGGGTCATTTAGCAGCATATTGGTCTGGTCCTTAAGTGGTTAAAAGCCAGCAGCTACACTTTTTGTAGCTGCTGACTTTTAATAAACATTAAAAATGAGTGGAACACCCCTTTAATACCGTGTATTGCCCCTTTAACATCAATGTCAGTTTGAAGTCTTTTGTGGTATTTGTGGATGAGGCTCTTTATCTTCTCAGATGGTAAAGCTGCCCATTCCTCTTGGCAAATAGCCTCCAGTTCCTGGAAATTCTTGGGCCGTCTTCCATGAACGGCACGTTTGACATCTCCCCAATGTGGCTCAATGATATTGAGGTCAGGAGACTGAGATGGCCACTCCAGAACCTTCACTTTATTCTGCTGTAGCCAATGACAGGTTGAATTAGCCTTGTGTTTTGGATCATTGTCATGTTGGAATGTCCCATGCGCAGCATCCTGGCTGATGAATCCAAGGTATGCAGAATACCTATAAACACACAACACATTGAACCTTGAAGCAAATGGGATACAGCAGCAGAAGACCACACCGGGTGCCACTCCTGTCAGCTAAGAACAGGGAACTGAGGCTACACCAAAGATGGACAATAGAAGATTGGGAAAATGTTGCCTGGTCTGAGGAGTCTCAATTTCAGCTGCAACATTCAGATGGTCAGAGTTTGGCGTAAACATCATAAAAGCATGGATCCATCCTGCCTTGTATCAACATTCAGATTGGTGGTGGCGTAATGGTGTGGGGGTTTTATTGGCACACTTTGGGCCCCTTAGTACCAAATAAACATCATTTAAACACCACGGTCTACATGAGTATTGCTGCCGACCATGTCCATCCCTCTGACTACAGTGTCCCCATCTTCTGATGGCTCCTTCCAGCAGGATAATGCCCCGTATCACAAAGATCAAATCTTCTCACCACTGGCCAATGAGGTCACTGTACTCCAATGGCCTCCACAGTCACCAGATCTCATCCAATAGAGCCCTTTTGGGATGTGGTGAAATGGGAGATTCCCATCATGGATATGCAGCCGACAAATCTGCAGCAACTGTGTGATGCTATCATGTCACTATGGAGCAAAATCTCTGAGGAATGTTTCCAACACCTTGATGAATCTATGCTATGAAGAATTAAAGCAGTTCTGAAGGTAAAAGGGGGTCCAACCATAAAAGAAGAAAATGTCTAGAAACCCCTTCAAGAAAATCAGTTGTAAAGGTCAAACCAATTAACCACTTCATTACCCGGCTATAGCAATATGCCATCCACAGGAGGAATCCTCCCATCCTGGGTGGGCGTCATATGACGTCCTTGGCTTCCGGGCCATCTAGGGGGCATTGCTCGGGACCCAGTGCGTGTGCCCGGCAGCCGCGATGTCCGTCGGGCACCTGCGATTGCCCGTGAACACAGCAGGACCGTGGATCTGTGTAAACACACAGATCCACGTCCTGTCAGGGAGAGGAGACCGATGGCGTGTTCCCAGTATAGAGGAACATTGATCGGTCTCCTCCCCTTGTGAGTCCCAGCCCCCTACAGCTAGAATCACTCCCTAGGACACACATTTAACCCCTTGATCACCCCCTAGTGTTAACCCCTTCCCTGCCAGTCACATTTACACAGTAATCAGTGAATTTTTATAGCACCAATCGCTGTATAAATGTTAATGGTCCCAAAAATGTGTCAAAACGGTCCGATATGTCCGTTGCAATGTCAGTCACAAGAAAAAAAAAAAAATAAGAAGATCGCCGCCATTACTAGTAAAAAAAAAAAATTTTTTATAAAAATGCCATAAATGTATCTCGTATTTTGTAGACGCTATAACTTTTGCGCAAACCAATCAATATACGCTTATTGCGATTTTTTTTACCATAAATATGTAGAAGAATACATACTGGCCTAAACCGACAAAAAATATTGGGCCAGATCCACATAGATTTGGATAGGCGCAGCGTATCAGAGATACGCTACGCCGCCGTATCTTACCTGGCTTGAAGTAATTTTTTTTAACTTAGACGTGACTTACGTCCATTCTTATTCACGGACGACTTACGCAAAAAAATAATAATTCAAATTTCGACGCGGGAACGACGGCCATACTTTAACATGGCAAGTCTATCTATACGCCGCAAAACACCAGCTTTAACTATACGCTGGAAAAAGCCGACTAGAGACGACGTAAGAGAATGCGACGGCCGAGCGTACGTTCGTGGATCGTCGGAAAAAGCTAATTTGCATACCCGACGCAGAAAACGACGCAAACTCCACCCAGCGGGCGGCGAAGTATTGCACCTACGATCCGAAGGCGTATGAAGCCGTACGCCTGTCGGATCGAACCCAGAAGCCGTCGTATCTTGGTTTGAGGATTCAAACTAAAGATACGACGCGGGTAATTTGAAAGTAAGCCAGCGTATCAGTAGATACGCCGGCGTACTCGCTATGTGGATCTGGCCCATTGTGTTTTTTTCAAAATTGACGCTCTTCTTTTGTTTATAGCGCAAAAAATAACCGCAGAGATGATCAAATACCACCAAAAGAAAGCTCTATTAGTGGGGGGAAAAAAACAAAGATTACATTTGGGTACAGTGTTGCACGACCGCGCAATTGTCATTCAAAGTGCGACAGCGCTGAAAACTAAAAATTGGTCTGGACAGGAAGGGGATGAAAATGCCCTGTATTGAAGAGGTTAAATGGCATCGCTCCCCTCTCCGCCCAACCACCCTTCCCCACCAACTAGGTTTGCTGTCATCTAAAATGATTTTAGGATGCTTTTGAAGAATAAAAGCAGAAGAAACAGGCAAATGAAACTTCAGCAAAAATCTAAAGAGCAAATGAAGCACCAAGAACTCCACAGACAACGCTACTCGTAATGGGATTTTATGCTTCAGCAGGAATTTTAGCTGATGCCAACAGCTGCTATGGGTTTGCATTCCTGGGGGTGGCTGCAATAATGTCATAAACAGAACCTCTGCAGTCTACATTCTATATGAAGCTCAGAGATTTCAACTACATTAAAAAATGGCAATACTGATCCCTGCAATAAACCAGGTTTAAATAAATCCTGCCTCTCTTTATATAGCAGTGCAGTAGCGAAGGATATCTGCAGACACGGCTGGCTGCAGGAATTAAAAGGAACATTCCGTTTTTTACCAACCAGGTTTTTCTTTTTCAGTTTCAGAGTGAAGAACGGGTAGATACGCACTTCTCAACCAGGGTTCTGTGGAACACCAGGGGTCCCCTGAGCTGAGGCTAAATGACCTCCCACCTGGTGGTGTCTGCATAGTTCCAGGTTTAAGCCCAGGTTCACACTGGGTACGATTTGAGATGCGATTTCACATGTCAAATTGCATCTCAAATCGGCTGCATTTGCCGGCAATGGCACCGTCCTAATCGTTGCGACGCCGCACTGCACCGATTTCAAAAAGTAGTTCCTGTACTACTTTTTGCGATTTCAGGCCGCGATTTACATTGACATCTGTGCAGAAACCTGCACAGATGTCTCTTAAATTGCGGCCGAAATCGGGACTGCCAGCGGGAGTGAAATCGCGCGAGTTCAGCTGAACTCGCACGGCTTCACTCCCGCAGCCCAGTGTGAACCTGGGCTACCACTACCTAGCAGAGTTAGTGGTATGACACCAATTAGATTTTTAACCATCTAAAATGGTGGGATTCTGAACTCCAATGTAAGAAACTATAACAAACTATATAGGAGAAAATCCCTATAGCAAAATGGGACTTTAATGGCATTGGCATATAACAGACCACTTTACAAATAAAATATCTGAAAAGTGTGGTGTGCATTTGTATTCAGCCCCTTTAATCTGATACCCCTAACTAAAATCTAAGGGACCCAATTGCCTTCAGAAGTCACCCAATTAGTAAATAGAGTTCACCTGTGTGTAATTTAATCTCAGTATAAATACAGCTGTTCTGTGAAGCCCTCAGAGGCTTGTTAAGCAGGCCATACACGGTCGAATTTCGAACAAATTTTCTTTTCAAAATCAGAAAGTTGTTTTTTTTGTTGTGATCCGATGATGCCACCATTGATTTTCGAAATTCGGCCGACCAAACCTTCATGTTGCCGGGAATATTTGTTTCTCTCCGGGAATATTATTTTCTTGCACATGCGCATTTTTTTTCTTTTACATTTCTCGCACGATTCTCCCATCAGTAGGGTTTATTTTTTTTAACCTTTTTGAATTTTTCGACATATATTTTTTTTTACATATAGATAAAACCAAAATATATATACACAACATTTTCAAAAAGGTTAAATACAAAACACTACTGGGTATTGATCCCAACTACACAGTGCTGCAACAAGTATTATAGTGTGAATATGACATATGTAGCTTCCATTAACTGAAATATTATATAATCCCACTCCTAATAGTAGGAAGGAGAGAGCATATATGTCAGAGTTTTTTTTTTTTTCTTTTTGGAGGGGGAGCAGTGAGGTCAGAACCCAGGAGGAGGAATGAAATCAGTTGTTGCACACGGTGCATAGCATACTTTCTGAACCCTGCGCAGCGCACTCCTGAACCCTGCGCTCCATACGCAGCGCATTCCTGAACCCTGCGCTCCCTACGCAGCGCACTCCTGAACCCTGCGCTCCCTACGCAGCGCACTCCTGAACCCTGCGCTCCCTACGCAGCGCACTCCTGAACCCTGCGCTCCCTACGCAGCGCACTCCTGAACCCTGCGCCCCTATGCAGCGCACTCCTGAACCCTGCGCTCCCTACGCAGCGCACTCCTGAACCCTGTGCTGCGTCCCTATGCAGCGCAAGAAAACTTTATTGGAGACTGCTCAGACTGAACACTATAGTGGAGTGCAGATACAACCGGCCCTTTGAGGGCAACCACACTGCTGATGCTGCCTCAGATGAATTTGAGTTTGACACCCCTGGTCTATCACATAAAATCTCAAGAAAATACATTTACATTTTTGGTTGTAACATGACAAAATGTGGAAAATGTCAAGGGGTATGAATACTTTTTCAAGGCACTGTATTTTAGGTCTATGGATATGCAACAACTATGAATTTGCACTTTAAAACCCACATGTATACCTACATATATGTTTTATTATGACATGTAAATAAAGTTTAGATAAAAGCAAATAGGTGGTCTGTCTTATGTCAGTCACATTTTGCTATAGGGTTTTTTTCCTATATAGTGGCTTGTTCTATTTAAAGGGGCATAGTAGAGATAATTTGTGGTAGTACAATATAAGGGGAACATTCTTCCAGGTATTACCTCTCCTAAAGTCCAAATAAAGGGGCCTGGCTATGACCAACCCCTGGTTATATATAATGAAGATTAAAATACTGCCTGGGTGCTGCACCAGTATGTTCAACAGAAGACAGACCGACTAGCCCAGCACCCAAGCATCAGATATAAAATCACCAGGGTACTAATTTGAAATCCATATGGATCAGAGAAAAACAGAAGTTGACATAGTATAAAACCACCACATATAACATTTATTATTAAGCCCGGTCCAACACGTTTCGTTGGCACAGAATATCGCCAATAATGAAAGTTTTACATTATGTCAGCTTCTGCTCTTCTCTGATGCCTGGGAGGACCATATGGATATCAAATTGGTACACTGATGATTTATATCTGATGCGGACCTGACATCTAAGTGCTGGGCCATCAGACCAGCTTCTGTTGAACAAAGAGCACACACATACTGTTGAACCGGCTGACTTTTGGTATGCGTGTACCCAGCTTCAGAATACATGTAGAAAATATTTGCTTATCCCAGAGTAAGGCCCCTTTCACACTGGGGCGGTGTGTGCGCCTGTGGTAAAGCAACACTAGTTTTAGAGGTGCTTTACAGTAAATTTTGCGGCGCTATTTGGCCGCTTTTAACCCCCGCTAGCGGCCAAAAGTGTGAAAGGGGTCTAAAGCTTTAAGCACTCCATGGCTGCTGAACACTTTTTGTATTATGACAACCAGCGTCTTTCACTACAATGGTTCTCGAATGTAAAAGTTGTGAAATAAGTGGCAAATGCAAAGTAATGGCGAGCGGAACTGGTAATGTCAGGTCCCTTAATGAGAAAACATTCATGAAAATTTTCTCCTCGCTCCCGAAGCGTCACCCAAGCGTCTCTGGATGGGGACTCGGGAGCTCTAATATGATAATGGCGTTTGGCAGAATGAAATATACGTCCCACTGACATTGTTTACTAAGCAGTCTTCGTTTCTTCACACATCATTTATTTACAAGGCTGTCTTCCTAAACCAGAGGCTGCTGATTTTGCAAGTTTGCTTATTAATAGCGTTCGTCCTCTGGGGCCCTAAAAGGATAAACCAAGATTGAAGAGGTCCACACCCGGCAAAGTCTGCCTTTAGACTGACTCCAGGGACACAGTCTCCCTGATGACTTGCTAAAGGAGTACTCCAGCCTGTGACCGCTCTCTGCCTGTCCACCTGGGAGTTTGGGGTGCTCTCACCCACCTTCTTGTATTCCAGCTCCTCCTGTTATGTTCTACAAAATGTTACATTAACCACTTACTGGGCACATATACCCCCCCTCCTGCCCAGGTGAAATTTCAGCTTCCGGCACTGCGTCGCTTTAACTGACAATTGCGCGGTCGTGCGACGTGGCTCCCAAACAAAATTGGCGTCCTTTTTTTCCCACAAGTAGTGCTTTCTTCTGGTGGTATTTGATCACCTCTGCGGTTTTTATTTTTTTTGCGCTATAAACAAAAAAAGAGCAACAATTTTGAAAAAAAATTCAATATTTTTTACTTGTTGCTATAATAAATAGACAGATTTTTTTTTATTTTTTTTTATTTTTTCTCAGTTTAGGCCGATACGTATTCTACATATTTTTGGTAAAAAAAAAAAAAAAAAAAATTGCAATAAGCATCTGGTTTGCGCATAAGTTATAGCGCCTACAAAATAGGGGACAGAATTTTTTTTTTTATTATTATTTTTTTTTACTAGTAATGGCGACGATCTGCGCTTTTTATTGTGACTGCGACATTATGGCAGACACATCGGACACTTTTGACACCATTCACATTTATACTGCGATCAGTGCTATAAATATGCACTAATTACTGTATAAATGTGACTGGCATTGAAGGGGTTAACACTAGGGGGTGAGGAAGGGGTTAAATGTGTACCCTGCATAGTGTTTCTAACTGTGGGGGAGGGGGGGTGACTGGGGGAGGTGACCGATCTATGTCCCTATGTACAAGGGACACAGATCGGTCTCCTCTCTCCCTGACAGCACGTGGATCTGTGTGTTTATACACACAGATCCACGTCCTTGTCTGTGTAACCGCCAATTGCGGGTGCCTGGAGGACATCGCGGCCGCCAGGCACGCGCATCGGCACCTTAGTGATGCGGCGCGCGTGCGCCCCCCAATTGCTGGAGGCCGTATATAGACGACCACCCGGCAATTACGATCCACACTGCGGCCGTGTAAAGTCGTACGGCCGTCGGGAAGTGGTTAAAATACAACATTTAATTGGGGAGACTGCAAAACCCTTAGGACTGGTTCTCACTAGTGGCTGAGGGGCAGTAAAACCCAGTGGGGATTGAGCAATGTTTTTATCACCCCCCAACCGCTCCCCCTTTAGAAGCAGAGGGTGTACACATGCAGCAGCTGCAATTATTTGCATTGCAGCCACGGCAGCAATTATATTACCTGTCATCATGAGTGGGCATAGCCTCTACTGAGTGCGATCCATTCAAGTGAATGGGACCACTCTGCAAGAGCCAACCATGTGAAGTGAACGCGGTTGCGGTGTGATAGCGCAGGGTGCAAGAGGTTAAAGCAGTCCTCCTCGCCACCTGTTAGTGTGCACTAATATTCATTTTGGTGCGTTTTTACTGAAGATATACATTTGAAAAACAGTTGCGCAAAAAAATAAAAATAAAATTGCAACTACCGTATTTTCCGGCGTATAAGACGACTTTCTAACCCCTTAAAATCTTCTTAAAAGTCGGGGGTTGTCTTATACGTCGGTAACCCAACATCCTTACCTTATCCTAAGACATGCAGAAGCGCGGCCGTACGTTTTTTCAAAAGCCGCGCCTCCTACGTCTTCTGTTCCGTGATAGGCGGAACACTCAGCTTCCCAGGAGGCACTGTGTTCAGTGTTCGCCTATCACGGAGGCCCTCTCGTTCTGTGTTTAGTGTCCGCCTATCACGGAGGCCCTCTCGTCCTCGGACGAGAGGGCCTCCGTGATAGGCGAACACTGAACACAGTGCCTCCTGGGAAGCTGACTGTTCCGCCTATGACGGAACAGAAGAAGTAGGAGGCGCGGCTTTTGAAAAAACGTACGGCCGCGATTCTGCATGTCTTAGGATAAGGTAAGGGCACAGCGAGTCTGGCATGTAATGGGGCACAGTCTGGCATGTAATGGGGCACAGACTGGCATGTAATGGGGCACAGACTGGCATGTAATGGGGCACAGTCTGGCATGTAATGGTGGCACCGTGAGGCGAGGCATGACTAGTAGGAAGGGGGTCGTCTTATACGCCCAGTCGTCTTATACGCCGGCAAATACGGTACCTTCTATTCTTCTATTTTACTGTATATATTTTCTAATCTAAATTCAGAAAAATATATGTAGCACTACCCCCAGAGGAGTTGCTGGTTGTTTTGGGTGGCACATTTACCTCGTGGCTCCTCAGAATTCCTAGGGGAGAATGGTGCATATAGCAGAAGTAAAGGAATGCCCGCAACAAGTGTCTTTGCTGTGCTCTTTATTACCCAGCCGGGTAAAAACAGTGAACTGGTGATGAAAGGGATAGTTTGCAGGAAGACGGAGAACAGCAGATTCAGGCGTAGTATTTGGAACAGTCCAGTTCCCATATGTAACACTTTCCGTACCACTCCTGCCGGAGTGGGTCTAGTGTACCCGGACAGGCCTCTCTCACTGACCTGGCAGCCAGTATCACTCGAACATTTGTAGGATAAAGTCTCTGCTACAGACCCTCCTGAATGGACCTTAGGGAGACACCTCTGCCACAGGCCCTCTCTGGTTGCAGTTACGGAGGTAATCCTCCTTAGGTGAATTACGCCTGGATCTCCTTCCTAACGTCGCCCAGGTACCGATTGACAGGTGATCAATCCTTCAGTGTCCGGCTACCTTGATCCCCGGTGGTTTGTCTAAATCCTTTTGGATCGCCAGCCTCTCATTGGCGCTCCTCAGACGGACTCCCCACCGAACAGCAATACCGCTTGGGATGCTCAAAAGGTAGGAACCCATTCGCTCACTGGGTCCCCGTCGCTGCTCAGATGCTCCGGGCCAACATGGCCCCGGAACCAGGAACACCACGTGGCACACATACCCTGGCCAGGTAGGCCATAACGCCGGGGCGCCGTGATGTGGCCACCCTAAAGGTGGGTGCCACACTGGATGAAGAAGACCCAGAACCAATGGCGTCTGTCCCATAAATACCCTCCCCCAGCATGTACAGCGAGGCTACACCCTCCTGATTGGCTGCTGTGGAAGAGCACCCAAACATTGACTCCACTGCTGCCATCTACTGCACAGGGGTGAGAAGAACACCCCAGTACTACAGAATGAGCCCACAGCACAGCCAAGCTGAGACAGAGACCCTGTTTTAAACATAACAATTTAGATCAGAGTCTAAATACACTCTGATCTCCCTTTAAATTTAAATAGCACCGGTACTTCAAAGTAACCAGGCGCTACATATAAAATCTCTGCTCCAGTAGCGAAGAGGTTATTGAATGTTGTAACTCGATGACTCGGTCTATAGAAGATCGTTCCAAGTATTTTATTTCGGCTTCGGAGGGTTTTGGCCTCAAACTTGTCTTTAGAAGCATTCCATAAAATACGCCAATATTTACATTCACAGACAATACTCGTGCTGGTGGTTATTCGAACGTTCGCACGTCTGCGCTTCTAGGAAGAGTCAACACGTATTCTTACTCATTACTTTCTGAAGCAAGGCACTCCGGGGGGGGGAGTGAAAACACCAGACATAATCATGGTAGACATCGCTTTCAAGTGACTCATAGGAAGAGGTCCATCAACAACAGTCATTCTTCTCCTGGGCCCAGCTGTGTAATATTTTGGCTAAAAAACACTCCGGAACCAAACAAGTTGAAAGAGAAGAGATTTAAGTGTTGGAATACTCGGCTGTAGAGCACCAACAACACCGGCGCTGAGGAGGAGGCGGCTTGTCGGGAGACACTAAACCAGGACACAAGAGCTAAACATGTGAGATATAGTCTGAATAGAACCACTCATGGGGCTTTTATCAGAATAGGTGCAGATCTTCCTTTTTAGAGAACACAGAACCAAGTATCATTTTGTATGGCATGTGTTAATCGCAACAAAAAAGGCAGTAAAATAGATCCCCTGCAGCCAATAGAAGGCCCCAGCAACAATAGATCAACCTCAGCAACAATAGACCCCCCCAGCAATGATAGACCTTCCCCAACAACAATTTGTTCTAATATAAAATGCGCCAACCAGGTGATAAAAATGTATGTGACAGCTCCCCAACAACAATCGACTCTCCCTAGCAACAAACGATCCTCCCCAGCAAAGGGAGAGACCCTCCCCAGCAAACAGAGAGACCCTCCCCAGCAAACAGAGAGACCCTCCCCAGTAAACAGAGAGACCCTCCCCAGAAAAAATAGACACATCTCCCCCACCAGCAACAATAAAACTGTCAGCATCAACAGATCCTCCCCAGCAATAACAGACCCTCAACAGCAACAGAAGACCCTTCTCAGCACCATTAGATCACCACAGCAACAACAGATCCCCCCCCGTCCCAGGACAAGAACCCACCCAGCAACAAAAGACCCTGCCAGCAACAACTGTCCCCCCAGTAACAACAGATCTACTTCAGCAACAATAGACACCAACAGATGATTCAGCGGCCAGCAACCATAGACCTCACACACAAAAATACCAACAGATCCCTTCAGCAAAGACAGATTCTCCCCAGTAACAAAAGATGCATCTCAGCCCCAACAGACCCCCGCCAGCAACAATAAACCGTCAGCAGCTACAGATCTTTCCCAGCAATAATAGACCCCCCCCCCCCCCAGCAAAAACCCCTTCCAGCAACAGATCCACCTCAGCAACAATAGACACACCCCATCAACAACAGACCCCCGCCAGCAACAACAGATTCACCTTCGCAACGAAAGACCCTTCCCAGCAATATTAGATCAACCCCAGCAACAACAAATCCCCAAACAGCAGCAACAACGCCCAGTAACAGCAGATCCACTTCAGCAGCAATAAACACCACTCCAGTAACAACAGATCCTTCAGCAGCCAGCAATCATAGACCCCACACAAACAAACCTAGTGCTGCTAGGTGGAAGTGCTATATAGTCAAAAGAAATTTTAACCCATGTGTCCCAGTTTTTAAAGTTTTTCACATGTAGACCTGGGTTGAATAGACCTAGCTAAAATGGATGTGGATTTAACCACAAGAGCCAGCTTCAATGGATTGTGATGGGCTTTGAGCTTTTGATATAAGGTACAAGCAGCAGGTAGTGCTCCAAGGCCAAATAACTGGGAGCAGGTGCCCAGTGGTCTGAATGGAGCCACACTACTACTAAATCAGTCCTCCAATCAGCTTCAGGCTCGGCTCCAATGAGTTTCATCATTGGGCTTAACCCAATGACAGGCGAAGTGCGTCAGCCATGCTCACTCTCTGAAGCGAGATGTATTCATTCTTAGAACAAACCATGGACTATCTATATTTAGCAGTAGTGCTGCCTACTTTTTTTTTCTTTTGATTATAAGGTCTTGAAAAGGTAAAGTGCTCTTTATCCAATAATAAAAAAAAAAAACATGATAAAGTTCCATAAATAACATCTCACCTTGGGAAGCAGGCTTGCGTTTCGTATTTTGTCAACCATGTCTTTGCCTTCAGGATGGATTTTGGCCACATGAGTCCACATCCGCTCCCAGGTTTGACCGTCGATGGGGAAGCCACTTTTGTTGACATAAAACAAACTCCCGGGCTCCTTGTCCTCTTCCTCAGAGTAGCCCCCTGAGCTGTTGCCCGAGGCGCTGGCCGGGGCAGGAGTAAGGGAGGCAGCCAAAGGCCGATCATGGAGGCTCCGAGACCGAGCGGGCTTTGCAGTCTTTGTGCCAGCGTTCTGGTGGTGCGTGTGGCAGTGCTTGCTGTGAGCACGAAGGAAGCTGGAACTGGACCCGGTCATATTGGCAAAATGTGTCCCAGTCACCGAGGACCAACCAGTTCAATACATCCCAGGATACAGAACGTCCATCTTATCCACCTACAACCCAGCCGGAGCACAGAGGGAAGGCAAAGGGACGCCGGCCAGCTTCATAGACCTAAACAAAGGAAAGAACACCACAGGATGAAGTCGGACATTTATAAAGAAGTCATAACTTACAAGAAAGTCAAAAGGCCCAAAAGAAAATAGTCAAAGCCATCAATGCAACTAAATACATCATGCTACTACTTTGTAATGGTTCTCATATAGATAACCATATTCCATTGGCTCCAGCTGCTGTCAATCAAATCCAATGACGTGGCCACCGGGGGGCAGGTCCGAGTAATACACTCGGCGGCTATGGACGCTGGGTGTATGACACAGGAGCGCGCCCGCAATATAACCTCCTCTGGGAAGCTGTCTCCCGAGGGGGTTATCTAATGCGGGGAGAGCCGCGAGAGCCGCCATGGGACCCCGGAGGACAGATCCGTCTCTGCTCACAATGCGGAGACGGACCTGTCAGAGTCCCGCTCTCCTCTATGGGGAGAGCAGATGAAAAACGGACCGCCTGTCTGTATTCATCTGATCCCATCCGCCAGATGGATAGAAAAAATAGGGTCACCAACCGTTTGGATTTGGCGGACAGGATCAGATCGGATGCCCGCAGATATCAGCGGACACGTCACTGCTGACATCCACCGCTCCATAGGGGTAAATGGAGGGTCTGATCAGGTCAGACGAAAAAGGGACAGGTGGACCCGATTGGACACCCCATGTAAACTGGGGCCTTAAAGAGCGGGTTGGCAAGCTGGCCGTCGTGTCCTTAACAATTGATGACTCGTCAGAGCCGGCCGTCAATCACCTTCCCTCTCCATAGGAACGCCCATTCCCCGCGGGGAGTCGGAATCTTGTGTCCACGATTACACAGTGAGTACGGGACTAAAAAAATAAAGACAGGCATACTGTAGCTCGCGCTACTATGCCTCATGTTATGCTAAAAAGTTGTTATGGAGGGTGAACCACCGCTTTAAGGGGTAAGGGGAACTCGCTCTCTTGTGATGTCATCGACTGGAGCATGCTGGGTTAATGATGTCACTGGGGCGGTGGGTCAGAGAGTCCAGATTGTATTCTATGATTTCTTCAACTTACAGTGACCCTATAATCAAAAACACCCACCCCCCATGTTGAGGGCACGTGGCCTGCAATGGTTAAGTAGGTGGCCTTCCCTTGCCTGGCCTACCCCCACGCTGTTTTTTTTAATTGCCAGAAATTGTTTAGTTTACATCAAGCTGTCAGCAGGGAACCCCGTTGACAGCCGATGAGTCATTCGTTGTTAAGGACTTGGGGGCCGGCTTGCCACCCGCTCCTTAACAAAAACGCTACCGCTCCTAAACACCGGGAAAAAAAATGCTAAAATATTTTTACGTTTGAGTGTCTAGTGTGCATGGAGCCTTAAATTTTAAGTGGATCCTGGTGGTGAGTCTGCTCCAGCTTTTACATGTTTTGAATAACTGAACCGCAAGATTTGTCTGCCATAATCTCAGACTGCGTTCCTGCTCACTTTTGTGTGTTCTGGCTCCTCCAATCACATTCTCAATAACATAAAATCATTTATAAATCCAGCAGGAAGAGAGAAGCCCCTATAATGGGTGTACACAAATCTCACCAACTCCAAACAGGTGCTTGGTTGGTTAATTGGCTTCCGTCTTAATTGGCCCTAGTATGTGTATAAATGTGAGTTAGGGACCCTAGATTGTAAACTCCCTGGGGCAGGGACTAGGGTGACCACGTGTCCCGGATTGCCCGGGACAGTCCTGCATTTTGCAGGTCTGTCCCGGGCACCTTCATTCCAGGACAATACAGTGTCCCGGAATGAAGCCGACACAGCCACCCCCCAAGCCAAACAAATGCCCCCAAAAAAGGCCGCCACATCACTGCTTTACTCACTGACAGTACTTGTCCTGGCCGGGAATGCCTGGAGGAGCACAATCCTCGCCCCCTGCTTGTGATTGGAGAAATCATAAATCCCGCCTCTTGTGTCCAATCACTGTGCTGTGATTTGTTACACCACAAGCTGATTTTCGGGAAGGGAGGGTGTCCCTGAATGGTAGTTTGGAAATGTGGTCACCCTAGCAGGGACTGGTGTGAATGTACAATAGATACATAAAGCACTGCGTAAATTGATTGTGATATATACGAACCTGTAATGAATAAAATCTCTCTGCAAGAGTGAGTGAGAAACTTATATAGCGCAAACAAATACGAACTTAATCGCCTCAAGACATAAAAGAAACTATCAAGTTGGGGAACTCTCCAGCATCTACCAAAAGTTGATTAGAAAATACGGAGAACTCTTACATCTCTATGGTACACATATGGTAGTTTAGCAGTTTTCATAGTTTGAATGATAAAAAAAAAAAAAGGAAGGAAGGAGCGTCAAACCAGCAAAACGCCTATTCAGACAAGGATCGGTGCTCAATGAAACAAAAGCGCAGCCTTCTAAAATAAGCGCATTGTTCCTTAAACAGGAAGTCAGCTGTTAACCCCGTCACGGCCAAGAGTCACATTTCAGTGAAAGAGTTCAGTCCTTGGTGAGGGGGGGTAATGCAATGCCAAAAAAGGGCAACATCAAGCTGGGTTTATGGACAAATATTGGGTTCAGTTGTTTATTATGTTTTTTGTTTTTTAAGGCCAAATAGATCGTATCCAGAATAACCTTTACTAGGCAAACAAAAAAAACAAAAAAAATCAGTGCAGTGCCAAAAATTTCTTCAGGGCTCATTCACACTAGAATGCCCTGCAAGAAACCAGTGTTCTGTGCCGGTTTACAGCACTGCATTCAAAGCGCACTGCCCTTGCCACCCGCAGTGCAAAGTTAAAGAGGTTGTAAACCTTTTGTAGTGCAGCAGCCCCCCCTTTTACTTACCTGAACCCGATCTTTCCAGCGACGAGAACGAGCCCAGCAGCTCGTGCCGCTGTCTCGCGCCCTCATTGGACAGATTGATAGCAGCGGGAGCCATTGGCTCCCGCTGCTGTCAATCAAATCCAGTGACACACAAGCTTATTTTAAAGCGTGCTATCCCTCATTTGTTGGCGGAAAATCCGACAATTGTCCGTTGGAAAATCCGATCGTGTGTACGGCTATGCAATGACCTTATAAACAGGATTTCATGGCCAAGCCCTGCCATGTGCCAATCCACTGTCAGATGAGCCTGCCTGCTGGCTCGATCATTGGACAAGACCTAGACTAGAAGTCTTGGAAAATGAAAAGTGAAACTGAATCAGAGAGGGGCACAGAAGAGGCATTTTTGGCTAATAAAGGTAATAGTAAATATTTGCTTTTAATTGTTTGAACTAAAGTACGGCTTGAATTTTGCACCAAGCTGGTAAATTCCATGGCTGTTGGTAAAAAAAAAAAAAAACACACAAAAAGGAAAGAAGGTTAAAAGGCCACAAGGAATAAAAAAAGACAATTGGGGGTTATGTATGAAAAGCTGCTGTATATTATTATTAATACTATATTAAACAATTTTTTTTTTGTTTTTTAGCACCAACAGTTTGCATATAAAAGGGAGGCAGCACAGTTACACTATAAATACAAGAGGGTTAGGAGTGTCCTGTTCATGAGAGCTTACAATCTAATAGATGTATACACATAGGGGTAGATTCATGTACCTTTTGGCGGGCGTAGCGTATCTCCTATATGCTACGCCGCCGTAACTTTGAGAGGCGAGTATGGTATTTTCAAAGATTTTGCCGCCGAAGTTACGGCGGCGTAGCGTATTAGGGCCGGCGTAAGCCCGCCTAATTCAAATGTTGAAGCTGTGGGCGTGTTTTATGTATCTTAACCGTGACCCCACGTAAATGACGTTTCGATCAAACGGCGCATGCGCCGTCCGTGGACGTATCCCAGTGTGCATACTCCAAATGACGTTGGCAATTAGTCATGCTTTCGACGTGAACGTAAATTACAGCCAGCCCCATTCACGGACGAGTTACGCAAACGACCGGCCGGGCGTACGTTCGTGAATGGGCGTATCTAGCTGATTTACATATTCTAGGTGTAAATCAGCGTACACGCCCCTAGCGGGCAGCGTAAATATGCAGTTAAGATACAATGGCGTAGGAGACTTACGCCGGCCGTATCTTATCAACATTTAAGCGTATCTCAGTTTGAGCATACGCTTAAAGTTTCGACGGCGCGGATTCGGACTTACGACGGCGTATCTACTGATACGCCCGTCGTAAGTCTTTAAGAATCTGGCCCATACTGTATATAAATAAAGGCAACATAAATGTTCTACAGTTATCAGTGCTACAAACATCCAGTGGGCTCCCAAACACGTCCATTCATATGAATCCTATAAAAATAAAAAAAAACTGAAAAATTAAAAGTGGTAATAAAAGTGAAAAAAAATTTAATAAAAATTGCCAGAACAGAAATGGAGGGGAAATCTTCCAATGAGGACACTATTTCTAATGAAAAATGTTTTGGCTATGAGACAGGAAGTGGAGGGAAATCTCACCAATGGGACAAAGAAGGCAACAACAATTATGACAGGGGTTTTTAATCCTCCCTTAAGGCCCGTACACATGATCCAAAAATAGGACACAAAATACCGCTTTCTAAACGATCGTATGATAATCGGATCGTTCGTACAGAACTTTTGAGAGCCGATCACAAAACTTCATCCCATATTATCCGATCGGACAAACACGAAAAATGTTCTTGTGCGATACCAGAAGGTACAATTTTAGTTTAACCACTTCGTTACTGGCCCATAGTCAAATGACGTCCTGTTTTTAAAGATGGATATCTCAGTAACGGCAGCAGCTGCTGCCACAACTGAGGTATCCATCTTTAGTGCCGACGGTCCTGTACACGATAACGGCGGTCTCCGCGGCGAATTCGCCGCGAGATCGCCGTTATCGGTGGCGGGAGAGGGCCCCCCCCCCTCCCGCCGCTGTTCCGCGCCCTCCGCCGCTTACCGGAGCCGTCGGTAGCGGCGGAGGGGATCGCGACCATCCGGCAGCTGAGCGGGGACGAGACTGAAGGAAAAATCTCCTTCGCCCATCCCCCATAGCTCTGCTGGGCGGAAGTGACGTCAAAACGTCAGTCCCGCCCAGCCTCTTAAAGTGACATTTTTTTTTTTTGTCATTTGAAAAAATGACATTTCCAAATTTTTTAATTTTTTTTGCATTTAAGCCCAAATATGAGATCTGAGGTCTTTTTGACCCCAGATCTCATATTTAAGAGGACCTGTCATGCTTTTTTCTATTACAAGGGATGTTTACATTCCTTGTAATAGGAATAAAAGTGATAATTTTTTTATTTTTTTTTATTTCAGTGTTAAAAATTGTAAAATAATTAAAAATAAATGCGAAAAGCAAAAAAAAATTTTTTTAAAGCGCCCCGTCCCGACGAGCTCGCGCGTAGAAGCGAACGTATACGTGAGTAGCGCCAACATATGAAAACGGTATTCAAACCACACAAGTGAGGTATCGCCGCGATCGTTAGAGCGAGAGCAATAATTTTAGCCTAAGGCCTACTCTGTAACTCAAAAAATGCAGCCTGTAGAATTTTTTAAACGTCGCCTATCAAGATTTTTAAGGGTAAAAGTTTGACGCCATGCCACGAGCGGGCGCAATTTTGAAGCGTGACATGTTGGGTATCATTTTACTCGGCGTAACATTATCTTTCACAATATATAAAAAAATTGGGCCAAATTTATTGTTGTGTTATTTTTTAATTTAAAAAAGTGAATTTTTTCCAAAAAAAGTGCGCTTGTAAGACCGCTGCGCAAATACGGTGTGACAAAAAGTATTGCAATGACTGCCATTTTATTCTCTAGGGTGTTAGAAAAAAATATATATATATATATAATGTTTGGGGGTTTTAAGTAATATTCTAGCAAAAAAAACTGTTTTAGTCTCGTAAACACTGAATCTGAAAAACAGGCTCGGTAACGAAGTGGTTAATGAGCACAGTTGTCGCCCGAAAATAAAATTGAAATATACTACAACACATGACATCACTTCCGATTGTTTATTCTGTTGTGCGAGAATAAATCGGAACCTTAGTAACCTCTCCATTTTTGATATGCAATTAGCATGCAAACAAAAAAAACACGGACGATCTGTCATCCGATATTCAGATCGTGTGTAAGGGCCATTAAAAGTAAAAAAAAAGTTATACTGTGGCAGGGAGGCTCTATTGCGCAAATCAATGTATCGGTACGGCGCTCCGTGAAAAAGATACAGCTGGCGCCGTAGCTGATGCACGTGGCCACCACCCACAATGTCTGCCAGCCACCCACGATCACTCCACAGAGGGGCATAATGGGCATCTGCCAATGTAAACAAAGCAGATCGTTCTGTCAGGGGAGTACAGTGTGATCGTCTGTTCCTAGTTATCAGGAACAGCGATCTCTCTATACTCCCAGTCAGTTTCCCCCCCACACACAGTTAGAAACACCTCACCCCTTGAACGCCCCTGGTGTTAACCCTTCCCTGCCAGTGTCATTTATACAGTAATCAGTGCCTTTTTATAGCACCGATCGCTGTATGAAATGTCACTGGTCCCAAAAAGTGTCCGATCTGTCCGCCGCAGTCCCACTAAAAAAAAAAATATATAAAAACAAAATGCCATAAACCTATCCCCTATTTTCTAGACACTATAACTTTTGCGCTTATTGTGATTTATCCCAAAAATATGTAGAAGAATAAATATTGAAGATTTTTTTCCCCCCCATTTTTCGATATTATAGAAAATAAGTAAAAAAAAAAACAAAAAAAAAACAGTGTTCATAGGATATAATTTTGTATAGCGGCTTTCCATCTGCAGATTACTTCAGTCTCTGTTTTTACATTTCCAAGATGGTCGCCGTATATTGTATCACACAGCGGGATAAGAGAAACATGTTCCCAGGTTCTTGTTTGTTGCCAAAACCCATTTTAATGTTCTACAATAAATCTGTAACAACAGTTGTGTGGAGAATTGTGGTGAGTCACAACGAAAACGCACAACACATGTCTCGTGAAAACGAGCGCGGCGCGATAGCCAAACACATATTGCCTGTGTAATGACGGATTGTGGGTTTTACATATCCTGCTTCAATAAGCATGCCTAATTAATTTGCTCAGTTAATTTCTGCCACTTTGCTAATATCTGCAGATCCTCTGTGAGCGGAGGAAGACGTGAGTCACTGAGAGAAGGCACTGATGAGATTCACACTCCAGAGAGCCAACAAAACCTAATATGTAATGAAAGATCGGGTCTAAAATGCAGATGTATTTAAAGCTGAACTCTGGGCACAAAAATGTTATTAAAATATTTTCCTCAATAGCTACAAAGAATAAAAGTCCAGTTTGTGTCCACAAAATGTCTCACCTACTATCTTGTAAAAGTAGCAGTGACAATCACTGGGCTGTACATAGCCTGTGCAGAAAGCATAGATGTGGGAGGGGCTCAGCAGGTCCCACCCACTACAGACTGCCTGGAGGAGGGGGCGGAGACCAGACCAGTCACCCTGCACAAGGAGAGAGTGTAGCAGTGACCGGTCTTTATTAGAGGAAGCCAAAATTTCACACTGGATTACTGCAGATCTGGAATAACAAAGCACCCCAAGATTTAAGTAATAACACACATGCCTCATGTATTGCGACAGGATTTGCTTCTCCAGGAGAATGTAGATAAGGCTCCATTCTCTAAGATGCACCAGGGTTGTGTAAAGTGTATGTACTCCCAACAATCATAAATATAGCAGGTCATGTTCCATTAGATATGTTAAATACAACTGTTTTTTTCTTCATCCCTGGTGCCTAACCTGCGGCCCTTCAGTTAATGATGTGCGGCCCTCAGACCTCAGTAGTCTGTCGTGGGAACACTGGGGTAGATTCAGGTACAATTGCGCTTTTTTTGCGGAGGCGCAGGGCAATGTTTTTGCCCTGCGCCCCCGCAAATTTACTGCGCTGCCCTTGATTCACAGAGCAGTAGCTCCGTAAATTGCGTGGGCGCGCCGGCAAAATGCCCGGCGCAAGCGCGTGCAATTTAAATGACCCCGTAGGGGGCGGGAATCATTTAAATTAGGCGCGTTCCCGCGCCGATCGTAGAGCGCATGCTCCGTCGGGAAACTTTCCCGACGTGCATTGCGGCAAATGACGTCGCAAGGACGTCATTTGCTTCAAAGTGAACGTGAATGGCGTCCAACGCCATTCACGAATCACTTCCGCAAACTACGTAAATTTCAAATTTCGCGACGCGGGAACGACGGGTATACGTAACATTGGCTGCCCCTGCTAATAGCAGGGGCAGCCTTGCGCGAAACCCGCCGTACGGAAACGACGTAAACTGCGTACGCAGGGCTCGCGCAACGTTGTGAATCGCCGTTAGTATGCAATTTGCATACTATACGCTGAGCACAACGGGAACGCCACCTAGCGGCCATCGCAAGAATGCAGCCTAAGATATGCGGGCATAAGAGCCTTATGCCACGCATATCTTAGGCTGCAGTCGGCGTAACAAGGTTCCTGAATCAGGAGCATTCGTTACGCCGGGGCAAGTAAGCAATTGCGCCTGTGTAACTATGGTTACACAGGCGCAATTGCTTCTTGAATCCAGCCCACTGATTATGGTAATAGCATTAAGGTCTACTAGCCTCATGTAACATGTTCCCAGTTTCATATTGCCTTCTGCAGTGTATCCCCAGCCAAAAATTTAGCATGCCCACACTCTCATTTCCTCTGACTAAGCATTAAATATATTGAACATTATGTGCGGCCCTTTGGGGATGTCAGGGGCCACATTTGAGACCTCTTTTAGCTCATAAGTTGACAACCGCTGTTCTACACTGCATTTCAATAAATAACACTTGGTCCTGCCAGTAGGAACTATGTTAAGGCCCCTTACACACTGGGGTGGTGGGTGCGTCGGTGGGAAAAGTGACTATTTACGGCACTATTCGGCCGCTAGCGGGGTGCTTTGATCCCCACACTAGCAGCCGAGAAAGGGTTAAAACCACTGCAAAGTGCCCCATTCATTTCAATAAGCAGGAGCGGTATACACACACCGCTTCTTCACCGCTCCAAAAATGCTGCTAGCAGGACTTTTTATTACCATCCTGCTAGCGCACCGCTCCAGCTTGAAAGCCCTTAGGGCTTTAACACTAGAGACAGCAGTGGCTCTTTCAAGGCGCTTTGCTGGCGGTATAGCCGCGGTGTCCACTCATTTCAATGGGCAGGAGCGGTATACACACTGCTCCAAAGATGCGGCTAGCAGGACTTTTTTTTACTGTCCTGCTAGCGCACCGCCTGGGGCTTTGACACTGGAGACACAGCAGTGGCTCTTTCAGGGCGCTTTGAAGGGGCTATTTTTAGCGCTGTATCGCCTGCAAAGCGCCTCAGCGTGAAAGGGGTCTCAGGTATTTCCCGTTTTATGCTGACAACACTCAAGCAGTTTTTTCTTCAGTCATACACAATCCTTGGAGAAGATAAATTGATCACCTTCTAGGTATGGAGGGAGCCTAGGAGGACTAGAAGGAGCACACAGCTGGAGGACTGATGGGATTGCAAGATATCAGAAGCTTAAAGCGGATGTGCCATGGGGAAAAACATATTAAAAGCCAGCAGCTACAAATACTGCAGCTGCTGACTTTTAATATTAGGACACTTACCTGTCCTGGAGTCCAGCGCTGATCGCAGCAGAGCACGAGCGATCGCTCGTCTCTCTGCTGCTCCCCCCTCCATCCACGCTGAGGGAACCAGGAAGTGAAGCGCTGCGGCTTCACTGCCCGGTTCCCTACGGCGCATGCGCGAGTCGCGCTGCGCCCGCCGATTGGCTCACACGCTGTGTGCTGGGAGCTGAGTGTTCCCAGCACACAATGGGCGACAGACGGGAAGTCAGAAAAACCCGTCTTTTGCCCGTAGCGCGTGGCCGGAAGTGGGTGCAAATACCTGTCTTTAGACAGGTATCTGCACCCCCCTCCCCCCTGAAAGGTGTCAAATGTGACACCGGAGTGGGGGAGGGTTCCAATCAGCGGGACTCCACTTTAGGGTGGAGAACCGCTTTAAACAAAAAGGTTTGGACAAACACTAGTTTTACATGAAAGCATAGACCTAGATTAGCCTCTCTCAACTATTTAAACAAAGGAAGCCTTCAAATAACTGTCACCTCTCAGAGAACCCCTGCCAATTACTACTATAGCCACAACTTGCGGTACATTAGCATGTGGGAGGGATACTCTTTACACAGCTGGTCAATGAGAAGAATGACTCCATTACAGATACCGGCGTCAGTGGTAACGTATCTGAAAGGCAGAAATTGGCAATTGCTCAAGGAACGCCCAGAAACCTTTGGGAGGAACGGTAGAATTCTACGGAACCCTGGTGCCCAACCTGTGGCCCTTTGGTATATTATGTGCATCCTTAAAACGAGGTGAAGAGAACTTACCTGGTCCTCGCCGAGCGAGATGTCATCTTGCTCTGGCGTGTCTTCCGGGTATCGCCGCTCCAGCGCTGTGATTGGCTGGAGCGGCGATGACATCACTTCGGCAAGGTCCGGTGGCTGCCGGTCCTTTAGCCGAGGATCCCTGCTGCTCATGCGCCGCTGCAATCAGCGGCGCATTGCAGGTGGAATATCTCCTAAACCGTACATAACAAACGTTATTATAGGCTTACCTGTAGGTAAAAGTAAAAAAGTGGGGTATACAACCACTTTAAGGTTGCCCTCAAAGGGCCAGTTGCATCTGTAGGACTATGTAGCATTTGCTACGTACAGCGTTCAGGAGTGCGCTACGTAAAGCGTTCAGGAGTGCGCTACGTACAGCGTTCAGGAGTGCGCTACGTACAGCGTTCAGGAGTGCGCTACGTACAGCGTTCAGGAGTGCGCTACGTACAGCGTTCAGGAGTGCGCTACGTACAGCGTTCAGGAGTGCGCTACGTACAGCGTTCAGGAGTGCGCTACGTACAGCGTTCAGGAGTCAGCACCCACATGCTCTTTACATCTCGCTTCCACCACTCTCTCTCGGTTCTGACTTCTGCACCACTTACTCCCACCCCATCTCCTATCTCTCTCCCACCGCCATCCCCAAAAGTTTCCTTCATCTCACTCACCCAGCCCGGCTTTGAAACCTCCTAACAGGGTAGGTGGCTCCTCCGTCTGCCTCTCATTTGCAGGGAAATCATTGGTCGGCATCTGTCCCTGCCATGAGTGCATACAGGGATTTGTGAGAGCCACGAGCTGCAGAGAGGAAAGCTGAAATGACCTGGAGGGCTGGATTCGGCCCACAGGCCTGGTATTTGAGACATATATAGGTGGATTTACGCTACGCCGCCTTAAGTTAGATAGGCAAGTACTGTGGGGTAGATTCAGAGAGCAATTGCGTCTGCGTAACCATAGTTACGCAGCGCAATTGCTTACTTGCGCCGGCGTATCTTAGGCTGCATTCTTACGCAGGCCGCTAGGTGGCGTTCCCGTAGTGGTCAGCGTAGAGTATGCAAATTGCATACTAACGCCGATTCGCAACCGTACGCGCGCCCAGTGTACGCAGTTTACGTTGTTTGCGTACGTCGGTTTTTGCGTAAGGCAGCCAATGCTACGTATACTCGTCGTTCCCGCGTCAAGTTTTTGAAAAATTACGTCGTTTGCGTAAGTGAATCGTGAATGGCGCTGGACGCCATTCACGTTAACTTTGAAGCAAATGACGTCCTTGCGACGTCATTTACCGCAATGCACGTCGGGAAAGTTTCCCGACGGAGCATGCGCACTACGTTCGGCGCGGGAGCGCGCCTAATTTAAATGATCCATGCCCCCTATGGGATCATTTAAATTGCGCGCTCTTACGCCGGGCATTTTTCAGGAGCGCCCACGCAATTTACGGAGCTACTGCTCCGTGAATCAAGCGTAGCGCAGGTAATTTACGGAGGCGCAGCGGCAAAACGGTGCGCTGCGCCTCCCTAAAAACTGCACAAATGTACCTGAATCTACCCCTGTATTCACAAAGTACTTGCCTCCTAACTTACAGCGCGCCCAATTCAAATTAGGCTGAGGGGGCGTGTTTTATGTTAATGACCTGACGTGATTGACGTTTTTTACGAACGGCGCATGCGCCGTCCGTGTACATATCCCAGTGTGCATTGCGGCAAAGTATTGGTTTCGACGTGTTGACGTAAATTACGTCCAGCCCTATTCACGGACTTACGCAAACGACGTAAATTTTTTAAATTTCGACGCGGGAACGACGGCCATACTTAACATTGGCTACGCCACCTAGGGGGCATGTTTATCTTTAGGCGGCGTATCTCTTACGGAAACGGCGTATCTTTACTGCGACGGGCGGACGTACGTTCGTGAATCGGTGTATCTGTGCATTTACATATTCTACGCCAAACTCAACGGAAGCGCCAGCTAGCGGCCAGCCTAAATATTGCGCCGTCGTATCTTAGATAGGTTCAAGTGCATCTCAGTTTGAGAATACACTTAAACTTAGGACGGTGCAGATTCCAAGTTAGGCCGGCGTATCTACTGATACGCCAGCCTAACTCTTTCTGAATCCACCTAATAGATTAGGGTAATAGTATTGATCTCTACTACTCTACTGTAACATGCTCCCAGTTTCATATTGTCTTCTGCAGCTTATCTCCAGCCAAAAAAGTGTCACGTCCACACTCACACTCTCTGACCCTCATTTCCTCTATTAGGTCTGCAGTCTCTGACAGTCCTCTCAAGAATTTCATATATTGAACATTACCTGTGGCCCCTGAGGCCTCTTTCAGCTCATAAGTTGACAACCACGGTCCTAAAAGAAAGTCAGGTCTGAAAGTTTGATGGGTGTTTTAAGATGGTGGTCTGAAAAGTTGTAGCACCGTACTTGGGTCAGCACAGTGAAGTTCACCATAAAGGAAATGATTTGTGGAATTTTATTGAGACTACATTTGGCCATTCCTGGGCCTTAGTGCAGTTTTATAAATAATTAAAAAGTTTATTAAAGCGGGAGTTCACCCGAAATTTTTATTTTTTTTAACATTAGATTGATGCTCATTTTGTCAAGGGGAATCGGGTAGTTTTTTTAAAATCGAAGCAGTACTTACCGTTTTAGAGATAGATCTTCTCCGCCGCTTCCGGGTATGGGCTGCGGGACTGGGCGTTCCTATTTGATTGACAGGCTTCCGACGGTCGCATACATCGCGTCACGAGTAGCCGAAAGAAGTCGAACGTTGGTGCGGCTCTATACGGCGCCTGCGCACCGACGCTGGCTACTTTCGGAAAATCGTGACGCGATGTATGCGACCATCGGAAGCCTGTCAATCAAATAGGAACGCCCAGTCCCGCAGCCCATACCCGGAAGCGGCGGAGAAGATTACTCTCTAAAACGGTAAGTACTGCTTCGATTGTAAAAAAAAACACCCGATTCCCCTTGACAAAACGAGCCTCAATCTAATGTTAAAAAAAAAAGGTTTTTGGGTGAACCTCCCGCTTTAACAATAAGACAGAAATAAGTTTCTGGGGTGCAGCAGGCTCTGTTCAGAGAAAGTATTATGTTCTAAAATTATTAGTGTGCAGATCATTTACATTTAAATAGTCGGCTTAGCATGGTCAGCCTGCAGAAGGAAGAGCTTTTGTTATTGAAAGAATTTCCAAGTGTGAAACGTCAAAACAGATGAAAAAAAAAAAAAAGATTTGCTGAACAAAAAACACTATACAGTGAGGCAAGACCTCAAACATACTGAACAATAGATTTATGGTTTACATGCCCTTTAAAAAAAACGCAATCCTTGCATAAAATGACCTACGTGCTTGTCCCATCGCCCACGTCACCAAACTTTGCTCTCCGGAAAAGCTATACTTGCCAACTTATTCGTAACCATTGTGGTTCCATCCATCTGCCCAGACATCACTAGTGTGGCCGTAGTGACTTCAACCAAAAATAATATACTATATTGCAGCTTACCAATCATTAGAAGTAGCGGCTGCATTTGTTTTTGTTTTTTTTAGGTCCCCCTTTTACACCAGCGTACCAATCGGGTGTGCCTGTCCGTTTTTCAGGCAGAACCAATTGGACCACCCACAGGCGAATCCACTCCGTGTAAGAAAGAGGCCTAATACAACATCTCCTGTATTAGAGTGCTCCCACTCTGGATGAAGGAGCACAGGGGGCAGCATTGTTAGTCTGGGGGGGGGGGGGGAGTGGAGTGGAGTGCTAGATAGATGTACTAGCAGATTTAAATACAACAAAATGAAACTGAACTCCAGCTAGTACATAAAGTGGTTGTAAACCCTTTACAACCACTTTTACCTACAGGTAAGCCTAGATTAAAAAGGGACACTAAAGGTTCATGTTTTTTTACCTTAATGCATCCTATGCAATAAGGTGAAAAAACATCCGACAATACCGGACCCCCGCCCCCCGTTTTACTTACCTGAGCAGTTCACTTGGCTGCTCTCGCCCCCAATGTCGTCTTTGCCGCTAAGCCTGGCAGTTGATTGGCTAGAGTGGATGGATTGAAAGCAGCTCAGCCATTGGCTTGCGTTGCGGTCAATCACATCCAATGATGCGGCATGCCAGGAGGCGGGCTTGAGTGATACAGTGAGCTGCTGTATCACGGGAGCACGCCCGCAAGAACTAACCACCATGCAAGCTCACTCCCATGAAGGCGTTTAGTTCTTGCGGGGAGGAGCCAAGACAGCCGCCGAGGGACCCCAGAAGACCGGGTTCGGGGCCACTCTGTGCAAAACGAGCTGCACAGTGGAGGTAAGTATAACATGTATCATTTAGAAACGGCGATCGTGCCGTTTCTAAAGGAGGCAGTGCCGTGACTGTCAGCTCCCGCGCGCACGTCATCACGGCTCATTATGCTCTTGTCTTGCAGGTGGTGTTTTTTTAAGTGGGTTTACAATTTAAACTTTAATATCAGTTACAGCAAATAGATTTGTCTTATATAAATAAAAGTTGATCGTTTTAAGCACCCCTGCCTGTGTTAAACGGTTCGTTACAGTCCTGTACCTGCTTATTCTGTTGAAAAAAAACTACACAGACTTACTGGCTGGACCACCATATAAAAATAGAAAATATAAAGAAGCTTAAAAAAAAAAAAAAAAGAAGAAGGGGAAGAAGAAGAAAACCAATGCAGCCATCACATCTACGAATTGATAAGCTACAATATAAGAAGTGTTTGCATTTGGGTTTAAGGCCAGGTTCGCACTGCTCCGACATGAAATTCTTTGCCAGGTGACTTAGGTGTAAATTCAAGGAACGCCTGTGTAATCTTCCTGTAATGTTGGATCCAAATCACATCAATTAGGATCCGACTTGGATGTAACTTCCATTCAATTTTAATATGCTGAAATCAGACAGAAGTCGGACCAAAGTAGTGCAGGAACCTTCTCTAAAGTCGGACCAACAAAAGTCAGACCAGTAAGAACGGCTCCCATAGGGAATTATTTTTACATGTCATGCGACGTGCTCCTGAAAGTCTTTGTGTATGTCGCACCAATTTGAAACGGGCCTAATACTGCATTAAAGGTGGGAAGAAGGAACTACAGAGCACCGAGGTGCACCAGCTATCACACTCCCAGAAGTGTTAGACACTGAAAATCCCTCCAGAATGATTAGCTGTGGATGGGAGCAGTGCGGGCAGTGGAGCAGGCAAGTTTTTTTTAATCTAGTGAATCTTCTGATTCCATGTCTTTACGTTTTGTCGTTTCCTCTGATCTTCTGGAATGGATCTTGCCAAGAGAAATATCAAAAGTGGCATATGTCAATTTTAAATTAGTTGTAAACCTCAGACATGAAATATGAACAAAGCATATCCCTCTACAGCAGGGGTGTCCAACCAGTGGCCCAGGGGCCACATGTGGCCTGCGGAGCCCTCTGATGTGGCGCGCGACCTCCTCCTCTGGAATAGCGGGTTGACATAAGCCAATGCTTCATGTATAGCGCCAACTCCTGTCACAGGTGGAGTGATACCAAATGCTCTCTGCCTGGGACAGCAACAGCAGGCGATACCTGAATAGAAGACTGTTATTAAAGGTAAGTTTAATACTAAAATCACAGTGTATATATTAGGGGTGCAACGGATCAAAAAACTCACGGATCGGATCGATCTTTGGATCAGGAGTCACGGATCGGATCATTTTCGGATCAGTAAAAAAAAAAAAAAAAAACACAAACAAACACACACACACACGACAAACATAAGTTTTCCCCCCACTATTGTCCACCATTGTCCCCCACTCGCCATCACCATCACTGTTCAAGTCCAACATTGCCCCCACACTAGAAAACAGTAACACTGTAATAGGTAATGGCTATATTACAGTGGCAAAAATGGCTATACACTTAGTGTTACTGTTTTCTAGTGTGGGGGCAATGTTGGCTATATTACAGTGGGAGAAATGGCTAACATTGCCCCCACACTAGAAAACAGTAACACTAAGTGTATAGCCATTTTTGCCACTGTAATAATAGCCATTACATTAGCCAACAACATGAATCAACTCGCTGTACTCGGTCTCATGCAGAGTCACAGCGTGCTCTTGCAGAATAGAAAAGATCCACGAGCAGAGGGAGGGGTGATGACGTCAGCGCGCACCGCCGCCGGGTGTACCAAGGTGGCCGACCGCGCCGGAGCTAGGCCGAAGCCGCGGCCTTTCCTAAGGCCGCGCGGCGGTGTGCTCCGCGGATCGCATTCTGTGCCGATCCGAACAGGACGACCCGTTCGGATCGGGCATGATCCGTTGCACCCCTAGTATACATGGGCATATCTGTTCTGCAGTGGTTACTGGGCTGCTTTCAAACTGATCCACAGGTGCAGCGCAGAAAACCTGTAGGTTACCTGCACTGAGCCATAGACTTCTGTTATTACCTTCAGAAAGTGCACCGCACCTGCAGGATATAATAGAAGTCTATTGCAAAGTGTAGCTAACCTGCAGGAAAGCCACAGGAGAACTGCGTTGCACCCTTGTGTGGGTATAGTGCAGCGCATCAATGTGAAAGCAGCCTTAGGCCCCTTTGACACGATCAGTCCAACCCAATTGGACCCTTTGTTCACCTCTATTGAGCCACAGATGTAAACGTGGTCGTTCATACACACCTAACTCTAATTTGATCCACAAAAAAGACAGAAGGGGGGATCCGTCCCCTTCCATCTGGGAAGATCAAATTGGAGGGCCAATAGAGTGTGCTGTGCCCCTGTCTGCTCTGCATATGCAGAGTGGGCCTGTCATCTGCCCGATCCATTTATTGTGGCCCGCGACAGGTTACAAAGTCGCTTCAGTGGCCCTCGCCCTTCAAAAAGTTGGGCACCCTTGCTCTATAACGTGCAATTGTCTCAATCCAGAGCACAAAGTGTCATTTCTGTGTGCTGCCTCATTCCTCTACTATCTGCATGAGTCACTTCTGACAAGTTTTCCTGACACCAAGAGAAAAATGGTGACTGGGGAGGGATCTCCAGCTGATTGACAGCCTCTGTTCCCTTGTGCTGTGTGGAGGGGGTGTGTCACTTCCCTGCAATCATCTCTCAGAGCTCTCCTCACTGAGCCCTTCAGTGTGTAATTTCAAATCTGTCTCCTGCTTTCTGATAGCTCAGACAAGCTTTATAAATTCTGCACTTTGAATGGCTGTAGAGGAGAGCGGCTGCAGATAAACAGGTACAACTTAAATGGATTTGTTTCATCTCGGTGTAACCCCCGGAAACCAATCAGTTCACTGGGTATATGTGAGGCTTTACAACCACCTTTGTGTTATAGGGAGCACAAATGCAGAAACAGAGACTTGCAAAGGAGATGCGATTTCTAGCAGTCTCGTGTAAAGTGTCTTCAGTCTATTAGGTAGACTAGGTAGGGGCGCGCAAATCTAAGGCGGCGTAGCCTAGCGTGTTTACACTACGCCGCCTTAAGTAAGAGAGGCAAGTACTGTATTCTCAAAGAACTTGCCTCCTTACTTAGGGCGGCGTAGCGTAAATGCGGCGGGCGTAAGGGCGCCTAATTCAAATGGGTTGGAGGGGGGCGTGTTTTATGGTAATGAGGCTTGACCTCACGTTTTTGACCTTTTTTCTTTTACTGCGCATGCGCCGGGCGCCTAAATTTCCCAGTGTGCATTGCGGCTAAGTACGCCGCACGGGCCTATTGATTTCGACGTGGACGTAAATCCTGATTTGCGGACGACTTACGCAAACGACGTAAAAAATTTGAATCTCGCGGCGGGAACGGCGGCCATACTTTAACATTGTCATTCCACCTAATAGATGGAATAACTTTAGGCCTGCTAATGCCTTACGGAAACGGCGTCAATCTACTGCGGCGGCCGGGCATACGTTCGTGAATCGGCGTATCAACTCATTTACATATTCTACGCCGACCGCAATGGAAGCGCCACCTAGCGGCCATCCGAAAAATTGCAACCTAAGATAGGACGGCGCAAGCCGTCTTATCTTAGATATGTTTAAGCGTATCTCCGTTTGAGCATGCGCTTAAACATAAGTCGGCGTAGATTCTGAGTTAGGTCGGCTTATCTACTGATAAGCCAGCCTAACTCTTACTGAATCTACCTATATGACCGTCTCCAAAAGCATATTCCAACAGCATATCTGCAGTCTCTGACCATCTCCTGCTGTATGTCCTCAGTCTCTGACAGCTTTCTGTAACAATATATTCACTGAAAACTGTGCGGCCCTTTGGTGAGGTCAGGGGCCACACTTGAGGCCCTCTGTATAAAGCACATTGCCATCTGTTTTCTACTTAAACGAGGGGCAGCCAAAGTGCTGAGTGCTGGTTAGTCACGTCTTGTAATGTTGAAGGAATGTCACCACTCACTTAAATGGCTTTCTCAGAACTGCTGAAGTGGTGAAACATCTTCATTACAGCGCATGCGGAATCTGTCCGACTACAAGGAACTTTACTACGACCTCCAGAATGGAAAACCTTCAGGACACTAAGGCTCCATTCACACCTATGCATGTTGCTTTTCAGCGTTTTTGCAGTGCTTTTTGCGGTGCTTGCTGCGTTTTCCGACGTGCGTTTTTACCGCGATCTGCGTTTTTTTTTTTAGCCAGTAATTTTATATTTTTTTACATTTCCTTTAACTAGTTACCGACCGCCCACCGTCGTTATACGGCAGCAGCTGCTGCCACAACCGAGATATTCATCTCTTCAGTGGGCGGTCCTGTCAACGATAACGGCGGTCTCCGCGGCGGATTCGCCGCGAGATCGCCGTTATCGGTGGCGGGAGAGGGCCTCGGTAGCAGCGGAGGAGATCGGGTGCGTTCGGCTGTTGACTGAGGATGCGAGTGAGGGAAAAATGTCCTTCACCCGTCCCCATAGCTCTGCTGGGCGGAAGTGACGTCAAAACGTCAGTCCCGCCCAGCGTCTTAAAGAAACATTTTTTTTTTTGTCATTGGAAAAAAAAAACAGTTTTCTTTCAATTTATTTATTTATTTATTTTTTGCATTTAAGCCTAAATATGAGATGTGAGGTCTTTTTGACCCCAGATCTCATATTTAAGAGGACCTGTCATGCTTTTTTCTATTACAAGGGATGTTTACATTCCTTGTGATAGGAATAAAAGTGATAATTTTTTTTAAAAAAATTTTTCAGTGTTAAAAATTGTAAAATAAATAAAAACGAAAAAAACGGAGACGAGCTCGCGCGCAGAAGCGAACGCATACGCGAGTAGCGCCCGCATATGAAAACGGTATTCAAACCACACAAGTGAGGTATCGCCGTGATCGTTAGAGCGAGAGCAATAATTCTAGCCCTAGACCTACTCTGTAACTCAAAAAATGCAACCTGTAGAATTTTTTAAACGTCGCCTATCGAGATTTTTAAGGGTAAAGGTTTGACGCCATGACACGAGCAGGCGCAATTTTTAAGCGTGACATATTGGGTATCATTTTACTCGGCGCAACATTATCTTTCACAATATATAAAAAAATTGGGCCAAATTTATTGTTGTCTTATTTTTTAATTTAAAAAAGTGAATTTTTTCCCAAAAAAAGTGCGCTTGTAAGACCGCTGCGCAAATACGGTGTGACAAAAAGTATTGCAATGACCACCATTTTATTCTCTAGGGTGTTAGAAAAAATATATATAATGTTTGGGGGGTTTTAAGTAATTTTATAGCAAAAAACAATGTTTTAGTCTTGTAAACACCGAATCTGGCTCGGGGCTTAAGTGGTTAACAACCAGCTATAAACAAAAAAAAAAAAACGCAAAACGAAAATCGCTGCAAAATCGCGGTACTTGCGTTTTGGATGCAGGTCCATTGAATTTGATTGCATGCAAAACGCTGCTTTTTGCAGGAAAAAAAGTCCCCGACCCTTTCCAAAAACGCAGAGGCACAAAAATTGATGTGATCATGTTCCATAGGAAATCACGTTAAAAGATTTCCCTGCATTTCTGCAAAATGCATCAAAAAACGCATTAGTGTAAATGGAGCCTAAACTAGAGGCAGGCCAGACTTCACACTGGGGAAGTGGAGATTCTCACATAACTTCAGCTGCCCATCTACAGCCATGGCCAAAAGTTTTGAGAATTACACAAATAATTTGTTTTCACAAAGTCTGTAGCTTAAGGCCGGAATCACACTAGTACGGTGCGAATTTCAGCTCTCTTATCTCTGCAGAGAGATAAGAGAAGTGTTCAGCAGATTAGCAACATTTTAGATGCGAATTTGGAGACCTGGGAGAAGTTACGGGTGAGAGGAGAGTGGGGGAGAAGTGTATTGAGCTGAATGAGAGAAATTCCTGAAGAGAACTGAACACATCTGCGAATCAGCTGCGTACCCATAGAAGATAATGGGCTTGAATTTGCACCTCAGCCGCACCGCAATGCCTAAAAGACGCACACGGTTTTACTGCAATGCGCAGTGCGAATGCATCGCACATATGTGAACCAGCCTCAATGAAAACAATGTATTTAGAAATGTTCCGCGTATTGGATGCGGTTTAAGCCGCACTCAATTCGCATAGGGGTGAACCTGGTCTCAGTGTTTTTGGATCTTTTTGTCAGAAGTTACTCTGGAATACTGAAGTATAACTACAAGCATTTCACAAGTGTCAAAGGCTTCTACTGACAATTACATTAACCGCTTGCTGATCATGTCACGTACTTATACGTCGGCAGAATGGCACGGCTGTGCAAAGCAACGTATATAAATGTTGTTTTGAATTTCGCGCCCCTGCCGCAAGCTCCGTGGCCTGCGGGACCCACGGACTCAATGTCAGGTGTCCCACGATCGTGTTATGGAGCTGCCAAATGGGGGGATGCCTGTGTAAACAAGGCATCTCCCTGTTCTGCCTAGTGACAGGACACTGATCTACTGCTCCCTGTCATCGGGAGCAGTGATCACGCTAATCACTGCTCCCGATGTTCTTGGAGGGTTAGCAGAAGTTGCTCTCGGAGGATGTTTTTGTACCATTCTTTATTCATGCTTGTGTTCTTAGGCAAAAATTGTGAATGAGCCCCCCACTCCCTTGGCATACACTATTTACTAAACATTCTTACACCCCCTTATGCGTTCTTGATGATATTCTCAGCTCATTTGTTAACCCCTTCCAGACCGCCCCATGCAGATATACTGCGGCAGGGCGGCCCTCTCGCGCAAAATCATGTACCAGATTTTGTGTACTGGGTCTGGGGCTTGCTACCATTGCAATTGGACACAGTGGGAGCCAATCGGCTTGTCCGGCAGACCCGATGTTCGCCGGCGCCTCGCAATCATTCTCAGGAGAGGCAGAACGGCGATCAAAGCAGACCACCACTCTGTGAGAGGGGAACATGGAGATCTTTTGTTCCTGCTAAGGAACACTGATCTCTGTCTTCCCCCAGTCAAAGGTCCCCCCCCGCCCAGTTAGAATGCACTCCCTAGGAGCACATTTACCCTTTGATCGCCCCTGATGTTAACCCCTTCCCTGCCTACATGTAATTTAACCTCTTCTGGACCGCCCCACGCAGATATAATGCGACAGGGCAGCCCTCCTGAGCAGAATCACGTACCTGTACATACCGCCGGCGACCCACTCCAGCTGTGATTTGACACAGCGGGAGGGCAATCAGCGGGTCCAGCGGACCACCCCATGTTCACCAGTACAACACTATCACTCTCAGGAGAGGCAGAACTATGTACAAGGCAGACTGCCGTTCTGTGAGAGGAAGATGGAGATCTTGTGTTCCTGCTAAGCAGAAACATGGATCTCTGTCTTCCCCCAGTCAAAGCACCTCCCATAGTTAGAAAGCACCCCTAGGCGCACATTTAACCCTTTGATCGCCCCTGATGTTAACCTCCTCCCTGTCAGTGTCATTAGTACAGTGACTGCATTTTTTATTTATTTTTTAAGCACTGATCACTGTATTAGCGTCACTGGTCCCAAGAAAGTGTCAGTTAGGGGTCCGATTTTTCTGCCGCAATCCCACAAAAAAAAATGCTGATCATTTTCATTACTAGTATAATTATATATATATATATATATATATATATATATATATATATATATATATATATATAAAAAAAAATACATAAATCTATCCCATAGTTTGATAGTTTGTAGAAGCTATAACTATTGAGATTTTCTTTTTTTGTACCAAATTTTTTATTAGGGTACAGTGTCGCAGTTAAAAGTAACGCAGTGCCGTATAGCAAAAAATGGCTTGGTCATGAAAGGGAGGGGGGGGGGGGGGTAAACCTGAAGTGGTTAAATAAAGTGTCAATGAAAAGATTTTACAGAGTTTTCTGTTGTACAATATGGAGCCTGGAGGTCTGCATGGCACTGCCACCTCTGCCAGCGCAGCAGGCACAATGCAGATTTCCAGAGACACGTACTGGGAAATGTGATGCACATGTGCCATCGGACAGACAATGCCGACTCGCAGGAAACCCGATCTGCCCCATATATATGTGTAATGCATCTCCTATGCTGTTAAAGGATTCCGTTACAGCAGATCCTGTGTCACAGCTGCAATGGATTAACACTGGATGCTGACTGAATGAGAATACTACAATACAGCAGGCTGCCCGTACTACACACCGAGCTACCCAGCCGCAGCTCTCACAATACCAGCCGCATCGAACGCGCTTTACCTTCTTAAATATATAAATCTGGCACAGCCGCTGCAGAAGTGTCAAACAAACCGACAGATGTCACCAGATCTACACAGATTAAGCCCCAATCTTCTGACAGATCTGCAGTTCTACAAACCGCGATTTGTAGAGAGAATGAATTTGCGCACACTCACTAATCTGATCTACAGCACCATCCTGGGATGAGCACATATCCAGACGATATTTACTTGACTTTGAAATGCGTTAATCGATTAGCAAGCCATCATTCTGCAAACCCCCCATACATACAGAGGCAATCACTAACTGCAAGCATGCACATGTTTATGGATGGTGGCATGGTGCCCAATTATCTGCTTTTGCACATTTAGGATGACCATACACGTAGTGATCCGATTGATCTTATTATCCGATTCAATCGATTTTGAGAAAAAACGATTGATTTCACCAAGATCATTCAGATCGGTCCAGACAAAAATTCCGATTACAGAAAAATTATCATTAAACTAGAGGTTCACCAAAAAAGGAAATTTTGGTACCGAAAGCGAAAATTCAGGATGCACTTGGCTAAAAAACAGAAATTACAAATATCTATCTCTCTAAATATATATATATATATATTTTTTTTTTTTTATTATTTCTTTAGATTTATTATTTAGTAATTTTCTAGCAAAAAATATCGATTTTAACTTGCAAACAACAAATGTCAGAAATAAGCTGATTCCGCGTACACACGATCGGAATCTCTGACCAAAAGCTCACATCGGACTTTTGGCCCTGGTTCACACTGGGTACGATTTGGAACGATTTGAGATGCGATTTGACATGTCAAATCGCATCTCAAATCGTCGGCAATGGCACTGTCCTAATCAGTGCGACGCCGCATCTGCGATTTCAAAAAGTAGTTCCTGTACTACTTTTTGCAATTTCGGGCCGCGATTTACATTAAATTGCGGCCGAAATCGCGGCAAAATCGCGGCCGCGAAATTGCGGTAAAATCGCGCATTTTACCGCGATTTTGAATTCGCAGCAGTGTGAACCTAGGCTTCTTGTCGGAAATTCCATTTAAATCGGCATTTCTGTCTGGACCGATCTGAATGCTCTTGGTGAAATCAATCAGTTTTTCTCCAAATCGATTGATTTTATTATCCGATTCCTTGAAAAAAACATTTAGATTTTTTGTATTTTTTTAATTAATATCAGAAATTTAAATGAATATAAAATTTATTGTCAGACATTTTTGGCACCATTAGTACAAGTCCAGCTCAAGAAAAACATATCCCTTTAAATTCTATGTATGTCTTCACACTGGTCCGTTGCGCTTCTGTGGTGTTAAAAAATCCTGCTTCCTGAACTTCGGTCAGTTAAAAAACCTCATTGAAAAACGCAACAAGAACACATAAATAACGCACCCGTGTTGCGTTTTTGCATCATCTGACCTAAGAAAAATACACCAAAAAAGCCTAGTAAAATCGTGGCAAAAATCATATGCATTTACGGCACAGTTATCAGCACCTTTTTCGCTTAGCGACAAAATGAAGAAAACACCATTTCCAGCCACAAATATTTTAGTGTGTCTCTACATTAAAGCTGGGCTTACACCTACGCAGGTTGTGGTTGATGCAGTTTTCTGGTGCGTTTTGCATTTTTGGGAGGAGTCTCTTGTCATGTGGTGGAAACCCAGCAAATATGCAGCAAACAACTTAAAAAACGCAAAGCACTTTGTTTTTTTATGCGTTTTTGCTGCATTTTCATTGAAGTTTCTGGTACCAAAAATGCAACCTGCTGCAGGCAAAAAAGCCCCCGACTCTTTCCAAATGCACACACCAGTTCAAAACGCACCGATGTGAACGTGACCCATAGGAAATCGTATTAAATGGACTGTAGTGCATTTCTGAAAAAAATGAAAATGCCCTGCGAAACGCGTACATCAAACAAGCGTTTTAAGCTTGCAATCGTAGTTGTTTTTTGTGAACAATAAAGCGATTTAAAAACCGCTCTGTGTAAAGCCATTATTTGATGAACTGACAGATGGGCTACAAAACAAACGTCGCATCCAATACTAAACAAAGTGGTTTTATCGACTAATATTTAGAGCTGCACAATTAATCGTTAAAAAAAAAAAAAAGTGATCTCGATTCAACCCCCCTGATGATCTCCAATGCAGAGTTTGCCGATTCTTTCATAGAACAAGTGGAGATACGTTATCTGCTCACTCTGCTGTCAATATCTGTCCAGTCTGACAAGTTTATAACGGGAAACATTGTAACCAACGCTTCCTTCTTAGATCAAAGGGATAAATTCCTGTGTAAAGAAAAAATCCAGGCAGTCTACCAAGTTTGTAACAACATGAAACATTGTAACCAACTTCCTTCTTAGATCAAACTTCTGTGTAAATGCAGGAAGTTTAACAACTTAAACTTTAAGGGCCAGAATCACAGATCCGGCATATCTCTGCGGCGGCGTAACGTATGTCATTTATGTTACGCCGCTGCAAGTTTTACAGGCAAGTGCTTTATTCACAAAGCACTTGCCTGTAAAGTTGCGGCGGCGTAGCGTAAATCACCCGGCGCAAGCCCGCCCAATTCAAATTAGTCGGGTAGGGGGCGTGGAGCAGTTAAATTAAGCGCGTTACCGCGCCGAACGTACTGCGCATGCGCCGTCCGGAAAATATCCCAGGGTGCATTGCTCCAAATGACGTTGCAAGGACGTCATTGGTTTCGACGTGAACGTAAATGGCGTCCAGCCCCATTCACTGACGACTTACGCAAACAACATAAAATTTTAAATTTCGACGCGGGAACGACGGCCATACTTAACATTGGTTGCCCCTCATATAGCAGGGGCAACTTAACGCCGCGCAAACCTAACGTAAACGTCGGAACTTCACTGCGTCCACCGCGCGTACATTCGGGAATTCGCATATCTAGCTAATTTGCATACTCGACGGGGAAAACGACGAAAGGCGACACCTAGCGGCAAAAAAAAAAAAAAATGCATTTAAGATCCGACAGCGTAAGAGCCTTACGCCTGTCGGATCTAATGGATATCTATGCGTAACTGATTCTAAGAATCAGTCGCATAGATACGACGGCCCAGATTAGGACTTACGACGGCGTACATGGCGTTGCGCCATCGTAAGCCCTTTGAGAATCTGGGCCTAAATCTTTTTCTGACACTTGTTTTTTAAAGCGGAATTCCACCCAAAAGTGGAACTTCCGCTTAATCCACTCCTCGCCCCCTTACATGCCATTTTTTTGGGGGGGGGGGGGGAGTGGGGGCTTCAGGAGTCATATCGCCTTTTGGCGGCCCCTCCCTGTAGGCGATCGCCCGTGACAGGTCCCAGGCGATCGCCTGTCCAATCAGATAGCGCAGCGCCGCTCGCGCATGCGCAGCGAGTGCCCGGCCATGAAGCCCCAAAGCTGTCACGGCCAAGTGCCCACAGTAACAATGAGGACGCCGGCCGGAGAGGGGGGGAGAGAGGAGCTGGAACGTGGAGCAGGTGAGTGCATGTTTATTAAACGCCAGCAGGTACACTTTTTGTAGCTGCTGACTTTTAATAAACATTAAAAATGCATGGAACTTCGTTTTAAAAGGAGTTGTAAATAAAATAAAATGTTTTGCTGAAATTACTGATTACAGGGTATAGAGACATAATAGTTAACCGATTCCGATTAAAAATAGAGAAAAATCAATCATATAATGTACCCGCAGTTTCTAGTTTCGTTTTTGCATGTTGTTTCATGCTTCTCTGCTGTACAGAGCCACACAGCCAATACAGGGCAGTGATGGTTTGGAAAAGGAAACTGATTGGTTCTGAGGGGTTTTAGACACACAGTAATCACACCTCCTTGATTAGTGACCACAGAGAGAAAGCTCCCAGTACTGTGGTTATCAGGAAACAGACAACCAGGAAGTGTTGAGATCAGAGAAGAATTACAGCAACTTGAGAGAAAAAAAAAACGAACAATGAGGACATGAAAACAGCACTGCATTAAGGTAAAGGAAGCTATTAAGATAAAAAAAAATTCCTTTCCAAACCGTTTAAGTTAAAATCAAGGGGCCAGATTCACAGATAATTGCCCAGGCGCAGCGTATCAGAGATACGCTACGCCGCCGTATCTTACCTGGCGGAATTTCGAATCCAGGAAGATTTCGCGCCATAAGTTACGGCGGCGTAGTGTATTTCTCGGTGCGTATTTCAAATTGGGCGGGTAGGGGGCGTGATTCATTTAAATGAAGCGCGTCCCAAAGCCGATTGAAATGCGCATGCTCCGTTTTGAAATTTCCCGCCGTGCTTTGCGCGAAATGACGTCGCACCAACGTCATTTTTTGAACTTCGACATGAGTTACGTCCTTTCCTATTCACGGACGACTTACGGAAAAATAAATAAAAAAAATTTGATGCGGGAACGACGGCCATACTTTAACACGGCAAGTCTATCTATACGCCACGAAATAGCAGCTTTAACTATACGCCGGGAAAAGCCAAATAGCGACGACGTCAGAGAATGCGACGGCGGCGCGTACCTTCGTGGATCGCCGGAAAAAGCTAATTAGCATACCCGACGCGGAAAACGACGCGAACTTCACCCAGTGGGCGCCGAAGTATGCACCTACGATCCGAAGGCGTACGAAGACGTACGCCTGTTGGATCGAAGCCAGAAGCCGTCGTATCTTGGTTTGAGGATTCAAAAAAAAGATACGACGCGGAAAATTTAAAAAGTACGCCAGAGTATCAGTAGATACGCCGGCGTATTTCGACTGTGAATCTGGCCCAATATTTTTTGCTAGAAAATTACTTGGAACCCCCAAACATTATATATATTTTAGCAGGGACCCTAGGGAATAAAATATTTTATGTCACACTGTATTTGCCCAGAGGTCTTTCACTTCAATGAATAAAAAAAAAAAAAAAAAAAGAAGAGAAACAGTAAAGTTAGCCCAATTTTTTTTTTTGTTTTATGTGAAAGATGATGTTACGCTGCGAGAATCGTGAGAGAATAGTGATCTTCTAAGCAAAAAAATTGTGATTGTCATTTTAGCCAGAATCGTGCAGCTCTACCAACATACAATGCTAGCTGCGATTGTGCGTTGCATTGAAGCCCTGTATACATGTACCAGAATTTGGTCAGCTCAGCAGGAACCAGGCTAATTTTGGGTAGGGTGTACTGCCGTCTCTTCAACGGTCAAAGGGTCATGCTGGAAATTCAGGTACTTGATCAGCACTGGCAGCCAATGGCTTCAAACGCTGATCTGTGTATTCCCCCTTCTCAAAATACAATAGAACTGCGGGAGAGATCCCTACATACACAGTGTTGTGTTGATGCTGAAATCTGTCAGTTTTTTTACTTTCAACACCGCTGGTTGAAAAAAAAAAAAAAAACTGTACCTGTGTACCCAGCGTTATTGGTATATCACGTGTGAACCTGCGTTGCAATGGGGCAGATCATTTCTAAAAACAGTCTTCAAACAAGGACAAAAAAAATTTAAAAATGGACGTCGCATTTTTCCCCCGACACAATGCACAGTACCATGCATCACATATTCCGTAGCGGGAACAAGCATTCCCCCTTACAATTTTTAAAGCGCGATTCTCCAGCGATTCTGCGCGTCGCATAGGGCAGCCTATTTACTTGATCGGCCTGCCCTATGCACGTTTGTTGCCCAAAAAGAAGCACCTCCTTCTTTGGGCGACAATCTTTGCGTGATTTTTAACCACCTCCCTCCCGCAATATAGTAAAATGTCAGGCGCAAGGAGGCGCTCTCGATCAGAGATGACGGCATATGAAGTCGCCCTTCTCCCGCCATGGGGGCATGCAGCGCCCCACTCTGTCCCTGGGACATGGCGCATCACCGATCTCAGTAAAGATTCGATGACGGGGCTCTTTACATGAGATCAGCTGTGATTGGACACAGCTGATCACATGGGTAAACAAGGAAAATGCTGGTTCCTCTACTCACACTGGCAGCGTGTGAGATGGGGAGAGCCGATCAGCGGCATTATACCACAGGGGAGATCTCGACCGATAATCAGGGCACAGATCATCAGTGCAGCCCCACCGGTGCCCAGCAGTGCCACCTATCAGTGCTGCATTTCAGTGCCTCTTCGTCTGTGCAGCCTATCAGCGCACATCACTGAAGGAGAAAAATTTCTTATTTGCAAAATTTTATAACAGAAACTAAAACTTCGTACACACGATAGGATTGTCCGACTTTAATTGTGTGATGGCGGGCTGTTGTCGCAAAATCCGACCGTTTGTACGCTCCATCGGACAATTGTTGTCGGAAAATCCGACCGTTTGTACGCTCCATCGGACAATTGTTGTCGGAAAATCCGACCGTTTGTACGCTCCATCGGACAATTGTTGTCGGATTTCCTGCCAACAATTGTGGGATAGCATGCTTTAAAAAATTTCCGACAACAAATGTGTGTTGTCGGATTATCCAATCATGTGTACACAAGTTCATCACACAAAAAACTCCAAACACGCATGCTCAGAAGCAATGCTAACCATAACACAACATTAGCAGAAATTGCCCAAAGGGTGGCACTAAAGAGCTGAAAAACCACGTCGTTTCGCATTTGTTGGCCGACAATTATTTGCAATTTCTATGCAATACAAGTTCAAGGCCAATACTTTTTGGACAAAAGTCCTACGCTTTGTCCGCGGAAAATCAAACCGTGTGTATAAGGCTTAAGAAATACTTTTTTCCCAGTCTTTGTTCATTTTTAACAAATTTGTATTTGATATACAAGCAATGTCTTTATATAAGAGTAGCGTCATGTAGCAATATGGTTACATTTAATGAAGATACAACATTTAGAATCTTATTGCTACACTTAGAGGTGCCTCTCTTATCTTTTATACTCTGTATAAAAAGTGCTTTGATATACAAGTGCTTTGGATTACAAGCATGTTTCTGGAACGTATTATGCTCGCAACCCAAGGTTTTACTGTATAATAATAAGAACAATGATCATCATGATTAGAACAAAAATGTATATAAGGATGATACATATTATTATTATTATTATTATTATTATTATTATTATTATTATTATTATTATTAATAATAATAATAATCAGGGCCGCCATCATGAATTATGGGACCCCTTACACAGCTTCAGGCATGGGCCCCCTGGAGCAAGGGGGGGGGGGGGTGCTGCTGCCTGAAATTGAGAAGCAGGGGGACCTTTACCAAAATAAAATAAATTATGAAAAAATATATAAAAAAAAAAAAAAATACAAAAAAGGGAGGATGCCTCTGGGCCCCTTACAGGTGTACTGCCTGTACCCCCCTGATGGCGTCCCTGATAATAATAATAATAAACAGAATTCTAATGATGATACTACTCCTATTAATAACAACAATCACAATACTAAAGATGACCGTAATAGAAAATCATAGAATAATAATGATGAAATAATAATAATAATAATAACAAAAAAACAAAAAAAATAGTAACAATGATCATAAATATCCATAAAAATAAATAATAAAATATTAATCGTTTATTATTGAGCTATTGATCATTGATCATCATTAGTATTCTGTTATTTACTATTATTGTCATCATTATTATATTCTATGATTTATTATGCTCATTAGTATTTTATTATTGTGAATATCATTATTCTGTTATTTAATATGATCGTTAATATTCGGTTATTGATTATTATTGATATTATGATCATAACAAAAATACTAACGATGATCATTATAAAATAATAGACTAATGATAAATCACAATAATAAAATACTAATGATGATCATAATAAATCATAGAATAATAATAATAATAATAATAATAATAATGGTAACAATAACAAACAGAATACTAATGATGATCATAATAAATAAAAGACTATTGATAATCACAATAATAAAATAAAGGCAATCATAATAAATCATAAAATAAATGACAAGAGAATAGTAATTATGATCATAATAATAAATACCAAAATACTAATGATGACAACAAATAATAGGGATAGTGATGATGAGAAGTGATGTGTAGTGTGATCTGATCCCCCCCCCCCGGTAATAGTACTCCAGCCCCCCGATCCCCCATGCAGTGTGTATGGATGGAGGAGTCCAGTGATCCCCGCGGTGTCCTCCATACACACTACACGGGGACTCCCTGCAGCAGAGCGGCTCCGGGGATTGCGGCATGTCCCCCCGCCTCCTCCTCCCATCCCTCCCGGAGGACTGAGCCCGCTGATTACCTGCAGTCCCCGGAGAGCGGCGTCCGGCCATCTCCCAGCGGCAGCCGGTTACACTAGAACGCTTCCCAGCCAGCTTGTTACATTGTGACACTGTCACCCGGCTGCCAGGGACGCTCCGCCGCTTGCCATTGGCCGGAACAACAAAGAAGGGCGGTGCCTGAGCGGAGGTGATTGGCAGCGGGGCTGTGTGGCTGGGCGGGGCTAGAAGGTGTGAATAAGGGGCGGGGACGTGGGCGTGTCGATGTCTAGTAGATCAGCTGGAAGGAGTGTGATGAGCGGCTATAAAGGGGATCTCCTCCGGACACATCAGTTCCAGGGCTGCCAACCGTCAGAAATTTCCTGACAGTTTTCAACATCTGTAATTTTTTTTTACAACTGTCAGTAAATATCAGGGGCTGATAATTTGTTAATGCTGTGATGACTTTTTATATGTAAACCAGGCAAACTACTTGTTTTGGGGATTTTCAGTGCTTTCATATATTGTGTTTATACAGTTTAACCATTTCCCACCCGGCCTATAGCAAAATGACGGCTGGGCGGTGGTTCTGTTATCCTGACTGGACGTCCAGTAGGATAAGCCGTGCGTGGTTGGGGGGGGGGGGATGTAGCGCGGTGATCGGTGGTGTGCCAGTCTGACATACCGCTACACTGATCCCAGCGTAGCGGTATGTCTCCCTCTGACAGAGGCTCTTTTATAGCGGAGTTCCACCTAAAAATGGAACTTCCGCTTAGCCCACTCCTTGTCCCCTTATATGCCACATTTGGCATGTATTTTTTTTTAAGGGGGGAGTGGGGGCTTCAGGAGAAGGGGACTTCCTGTCCCACTTCCTCCTTCCGCCGAGGGGCTGGAAAGGCGATTAGCTTAATCGCCTTTTCACAGCCCCTCCCTGTAGGCGAGCGCCTGTCCAAATTTGTAGCTGCTGACTTTTAATAAACTTAAAAAATGGGTGGAACACCCCTTTAATACGTGATCAGCCATGTATCGGCTTTTCCTCAATTGTGCCTGACAGACATGAGTAGAGGAGAGCCGATCGGTGGGCCTCCTGATGGGGGGATCTGCGCTGATAAACAACTGGATGCCCACACTGGACCACCAGGGATGCCACCAGGATCAACAGGGATGGCAATAAATGACTCTCACCAGGTATGCCACCCTAGACCACCAAGGATATGCCAATCAGTGCCCATTAACAATGCCTGCCAGTGCCATCAGTCATGCCTATCAGTGCAATCTATCAGTGCCAGCCATCAGTGCCGCCTTTCAGTGCCATCCATAAGTACCCATCAGTGCAGCCATTCAGTGCCGCCTATCAGTGCTGCATATCAGTGGCAGCTATCTAAGCCCAGATGATGCACTTTGTTGCGAAACGCATCGGTTGACTCCACTGCTGCCGTTTTTACCTACAAACGCTGTTTTTATCCTTCGTAATGTACCGTATTTATCGGCGTATACCGCGCACTTTTTTGCCCTGAAAATCAGGGCAAAATCGTGGGTGCGCGGTATACGCCGATACCCGCTTTCCCGCGCCGAGTTTTGAATACTGCGCCGACATATACCGAGCGCAGTACACTCGGGTATAGTCGGGCAGTCTCGGCTCCTTCCGCGCTCACGTCCTGGACGTACAGGACGTCAGCGCGTGAGTTGCCGAGCATTGCCGACAATACACGAGTGTACTGCGCTCTGTATATGTCGGCGCAGTATTCAAACTCGGCGCGGGAAACGAGCGGGGAGGACGCCGGACCCGACGAAGAGGACACCTGAAGCCGCAGAAGGATGCCGGACCCGACGAAGAGGACACCCGAAGCCGCAGACGAACGCCGGACCCGACGAGGCCGCCGATGGACGCCGCGCAAGACACCAAAACTGTAAGTACATAAAAAACTTTTTTTCCACAGGATTCGGGGCAACTTTAGGGGTGCGCGGTATACGCGGGAGCGCGTTATACCCCGATAAATACGGTAAGTGTTCCTACCTACATAAAATTTCATTTATATACAGTATTACCCTGTTTCCCCGAAAATAAGCCCTACCCCGAAAATAGGACCTAGCGTTATTTTTGGGGATGGCTACAATATAAGCCCTACCCAGAAAATAAACCCTAGTTAAAGTCGTCGTAAAAACGTAATCCGTTTTATAAAAAGATTATATAATGTGCAGTGTGTCTCCTTTTTGTAACTTTGTTTTGGAAAATACCTTACTTACAGTGCCGCTGGGCGCTCACGTGACCAGCTGGAGATCTTCTCCTCTCCAACGTCAGTGGTCCCTTCCTCTGCAGTGCTCAGAGAGGAGAAGAGCTACGGCGGGTCACTGTGCTGGCTATCATGCTTTAAAGGATCAGGATATATTTTTTTCTTTTTGGGGTTACCACCACTCTAAGATCGTCATGATGACATGACTGTATTTGAATAAATGTAGATTATTGTACATACCGTAAATAAATAAGACATCCCCTGAAAATAAGCCCTAGTGTGATTTTTGTAGCCAAAATTAATATAAGACCCGGTCTTATTTTCGGGGAAACACGGTATGCTATGTGCCCTTTTCTTTGTTATTCAATCTACATCCTATTGGCTCCACTTCCCGGCCCTCATTGGGTCTCCACCTGGAAGCTACTTACCATGGAAGCACCCTCTTGTTTACGTTGATTGGGGTGGGTATCGTTTCTTTGGGAACTGCAGCTGAGGATCCAGTTCTTTCAGTGGTTCATACCATGCCCAGTTGACCCTTCTGAACATACGTTCTTTTGGGTTCACTGCCTTCGGTAAGCCTCTTCTATATTGGATGGTGGTGGTTTTTCTCACTTCACATTCCAGAATATTATCATCACTTTATTCACTTTGGACTTTTTTTTTAACATTTATTATTGATTGTTCATTTATTTGGTGATATATATTCATTTATTCATTTGTTTATTATTCACTGTTGGACACCATATGTCACATATAGGTGTTTAGTCATTATATATGCGCTGCACTTTTTTATGTTTGTTTTGTATTTACCATTTGATCACTGGTAGTGTTAGCTGCTCACATTTAGGCAGCGCAGAATTTTTCCTGCATTTTGTTTCCACTTTTGCCTATTTTACTGGCACCATAGGGGCAGGCGGGTGTTCTCTATAGTGATTTTATTACTGGCACCATAGGGGCAGGCGGGTGTTCTCTATAGTGATTCTATTACTGGCACCATAGGGGCAGGCGGGTGTTCTCTATAGTGATTTTATTACTGGCACCATAGGGGCAGGCGGGTGTTCTCTATAGTGATTTTATTACTGGCACCATAGGGGCAGGCGGGTGTTCTCTATAGTGATTTTATTACTGGCACCATAGGGGCAGGCGGGTGTTCTCTATAGTGATTTTATTACTGGCACCATAGGGGCAGGCGGGTGTTCTCTATAGTGATTTTATTACTGGCACCATAGGGGCAGGCGGGTGTTCTCTATAGTGATTCTATTACTGGCACCATAGGGGCAGGCGGGTGTTCTCTATAGTGATTTTATTACCATTTAGCATCTTTGCATAAAAACCGCAGAGGTTATTAAATACCACCAAAAGAAAGCTCTATTTGTGGGGAAAAAAAGTACGCCAATTTTGTTTGGGAGCCACGTCGTATGACCGCGCAATTGTCAGTTAAAGCGACACAGTGCCGAATCACAAAAAGTGGCCCGGTCATTGACCAGCAAAATGGTCCGGGGCTGAAGTGGTTAAAGTGGTTCTAAAGGCAGAAGGTTTATTTATGTTAATGTATCCTATGCATTCTGATTGGCTGAGACACAGCAGTGGGCGCCATTGGCACCCACTGCTGTCAATCATAGTCAGTGAGCCAATGAGGAGAGGAAGGGGGCGGGGCTGAGCCGCAGCTCCATGTCTGAATTGACACACAGAGCATCGGTCCAGCTCGGGTGCCCCCAGAGCAAGCTGGCACTCGGCAGGAAGGAGGGGCCAGGAGCATTGGCGAGGGGCCCAAGAAGAAGAGGTTCGAGGCTGCTCTGTGCGAAACCACTGGACACCCGCACCACCTTCTTGTCAAGCATCAGTCCTTGCTGCTAATGTAAACAAGCACTTACTAGCACCATAGGGGTTTGGTGAGTGTTTTATTCAGTGATCTCTTACTGGCGCCATAGGGGTTGGTGAGTGTTTTATTCAGTGATCTCTTACTGGCGCCATAGGGGTTTGGTGAGTGTTTTATTCAGTGATCTCTTACTGGCGCCATAGGGGTTGGTGAGTGTTTTATTCAGTGATCTCTGAGGCCCCGTACACGCGAGAGGATTATCCGCTGGGAACGGTCCTCCGGACTGTTCCCGCGGATAAATCCTCCGGCGGATTTTGATCCGATGGTTGTACTAACTATCAGATCGAAATCCGCGCGGAATCCATCCGCGGTGACGTGTCGCGCCGTCGCTGCGATGATGACGCGGCGACGTGCGCGACGCTGGAAGGTAAAGACTTCCCACGCATGCTTCAAATCATTACGACGCATGCGAGGGAGAGGATCGGACGGATTGATCCGGTGAGTCTGTACAGACCACCGGATCAATCCGCTGGACAGGATTCCAGCGGATAGATTTTGTAGCATGCTAAGAAATTTTTATCCGCTGGAAATCCATCGGCCCGAAAAATATCCGCAGAAAAATATCCGCTGGGCCGTACACACCACAGGATCTATCCGCTGGAACTGATCCGCGGATAAATACCAGTGGATAGATCCTCTCGTGTGTACGGGGCCTTACTGGCGCCATAGGGGTTGGTGAGTGTTTTATTCAGTGATCTCATACTGGCGCCATAGGAGCAGGTGAGTGGTCTCCCCATAGGGATCCCCTTTGGGATCTTCCACAATGGTAGCTTTTGGGCAGAAAAAATTGATGGTTGTGCCATATTTTTACCACTCCATTAACGACCCACCTAAATTCTACTATTGTTGCTGTACACATGCTGCAGCCTTGATGCTTTGCCTCACAGCTGTGCAATTTTAGTTGGGCATGCAGAGTCTGACAGGTGGCACGGCTTGTCAAAGCAGTCATTAAATGCAATGAGAGCAAACTACAACCATGGTTTGGTTTGCGGTTGGAGTACAGCATTTTAAACACGCAATCCCCCTTGAGATTAAACTACCTTCTGAAAAGTAATTCACAACAAATTACTTTTTACAGGATGCTCGTGTGAAAGAGCGTCCCAACTGGAGCCATAAGAACAAGTGACTGCTTTTCTTGGTGATCCGATTCCTGATGAGTTGTTGGCAGCAATGGGATCAATAGGGTGACGTATCTACAGTATAATGCAGCTTTCACAATCATGTTACACATTGCAAGCATACTTTCCATGTCAGGTACAGCATGACTGCCCCCTACAGGAAGCACACACTCACTGAATGTTTGAATAGAATAATGACCAAAATAAATAATAAAGAGATCAAGGTAATTGTTAGACATTCACTGTTATTCATTTTACAGATACAAAACCATTTCTGTTAATTACTGTTTAGTAACAAAGTATAACATGTAATTCCCCTGTCATTAGACTGTGTGCAGGCCATCAGTACTGACCTCCTACACATGCAAATCTCACCTCCTCTTTATTATTTAGCATAATGAGAGCTAAAAGATTTATGTGCATAAGTGCCTATACCGTGGGACCTTGGTTTACGAGTAACGCGGTTAACGAGCGTTTTGAATAACAAGCAACTTTTCTTTTTTTTTATTCTGACTCGGTTTGCGAGTGTTGTCTCGCAAAACGAGCAGAATTCAAGCTAATGGGGTGCGAGGTCCGTTCTGAGCCATTTCGGAAATACTCAGAATTACTCTGAATCACTCACAAATACTCAGTTCCCGAGTGTTTCTGAGCCTTTCTAATGCACACGGTCGTTTTTCGGCATGAAAAAAAACGTAATTTTTCCAACTTCATCATTAAAAACTATGGGCCAGATTCACGTAGGGCAGCGGCGGCGTAACGCATCGTAGATACGTTACACCGCGGCAATTTTTCATCGCAAGTGCCTGATTCACCAAGCACTTGCGATGAAAACCTACGCCGGCGGCCTCCGGCGCAAGGCGGGCCAATTTAAATGGGCGTGTGTCATTTAAATTAGGCACGCTCCCGCGCCGGACCTACCGCGCATGCTCCATTTCCGAACTCCCGCCGTGCTTCGCGCGAAGTGACGTCATTTTTTCAAACGACGACGCGCGTAGCGTAATTCTGTATTCCCGGACGGCTTACGCAAACGACGTTATTTTTAAAATTTCGACGCGGGAACAACGGCCATACTTTATACAGCAATACGATTGCTGTGTAAAGTTAAGGCACCAAAAAAAACGACTAACTTTGCGACGGGAAACTAGACTAGCGGCGACGTAGCGAACACGGAAAACTGTCGGGAATCGCCGTAAGTGCTAATTTGCATACCCGACGCTGGTTTACGACGCAAACTCCCCCCAGCGGCGGCCGCGGTATTGCATCCTAAGTTCCGACAGTGTAAAACAATTACACCTGTCGGATCTTCTGGCTGTCTATGCGTAACTGATTCTATGAATCAGTCGCATAGATAGAAACAGAGATACGACGGAGTATCAGGAGAAACGCCGTCGTATCTCCACTGTGAATCTGGCCCTCTGTTGCCCACACACCATCGTTTTTAAAAAATGATGAACAAAGCGCGGTAACGTACAACACGTACGACGGCACTCTGAAGGGGAAGTTCTATTCGCCTTTGGGCTGCTTTAGCTGATTCCTTGTTAGTAAAAGACGATTCGCACTTTTTTGTCTGTTACAGCGTGATGAATGTGCTTACTCCATTATTAATGGTAGTTTTACCAGAACGAGCGCTCCCATCTCATAACTTGCTTCTGAGCATGCGCGGGTTTAAAACAACGTTTTTGCCCACACACGATCATTTTTTACAACCCGAAAAACAATATTTTTCAGAAGCCGAAAAACTATGTGAAGCCCACACACAATAGCCCGGATTCACGTAGGAGATACGACGGCGTATCCCCAGATACGCCGTCGTATCTCTAAATCTGAGGCGTCGTACCTTGGCGCCTGATTCAAAGAATCAGATACGTCAAAATTTCTCTAAGATACGACCAGCGTAAGTCTCCTACGCCGTCGTATCTTAACTGCATATTTACGCTGGCCGCTAGGGGCGTGTACGCTGATTTACGCCTAGAAATATGTAAATCTGCTAGATACGCCTATTCATGAACGTACGCCTGGCCGACGCAGTACAGATACGCCGTTTACGTCGGCTTTTTCCGGCGTAAAATTACGCTCTATAAGGCCTATAAGTAAAGTTGCTCTATAAGGCCTAGATGAGGCGTACCAATGTTAGGTATGGACGTCGGAACAGTGTCATTTTTCACGTTTTACGTCATTTGCGTAAGTCGTTTGCGAATAGGGCTGGGTGTCATTTACGTTCACGTCGAAAGCATTGGCTTTTTGCGAGTTAATTTGGAGCATGCACACTGGGATACTTTCACGGACGGCGCATGCGCCGTTCGGCGAAAGCGTCATTTACGTGGGGTCACAATACATTTACATAATACACGCCCACATCTTCCACATTTGAATTGGGCGGGCTTACGCCGGCCTATTTACGCTACGCCGCCGCAACTTTGCTTCGAGAATACTGCACTTGCCTGTCAAAGTTGCGGAGGCGTAACGTAAATAGGATACGTTACGCCCGCACAAAGATGCGCTCTCCTACGTGAATCTGGGCCAATGATTTTAAATGACGTTTTTAAAAACGTCGTTTTTTTTCATGCCGAAAATTGACCGTGTGTAAGGGGTTTCTGAGATCAGCCGAGCTGTCCCGAGTATTTTCGAGGCTCTCCGGCACCCCCCCCACCTCTGGCCACATGCAGTATTGCATGCCATAGAAGTCAATGCAGAACAAATTATCTTTGTTTCCATTGACTTCTATGGGGAAACTCGCTTTGATATACGAGTGCTTTGGGATACAAGCATTCTCCTGAAATGGATTTTGCTCGTAATCCAAGGTTCCGCTGTACCTACATATACGTATGTAAATTCCTGCTCGATATGGACCACATTTGCATGTTTATGGCCAGGAGATTTCTGCCAGGAAGATCTGAGGTTCATACATTAGTATGGTGTGCAAGGACCCTAACATAATAAAGAAATTCATCCATTTCTTAACCGCTTGCCGCCCGCCGCACACATTTACATCGGCAGAAGGGCTTGTACAGGCAAATGGGTGTACCTGTACGTCCCTTTGAATTTGCAGGCGGCGTGCGTGCACGCACTACACACAGAGGGAGCGTGCCCGCAGGTCCCGAGAACTCGATGTTCGCCGGCGGCCCGCGAGAAGGAGAGGCAGAACGGGGAGATGCCTATGTAAACAAGGCATTTCCCTGTTCTGCCTAGTAACATGACAGAGATCTACTGCTCCCTGTCATCGGGAGCAGTGATCGCTGTCATGTCAGTGGTAGCCCCCCTCCCCACAGTTAGAATCACTCCCTAGGACACACTTAACCCCTTCATTGCCCCCCTTGTGTTTAACTCCTTCCAGTGTAATCAGTGACTGACAATGATCCCAAAATAGTGTCAAAAGTGTCCGATGTGTCCGCCATAATGTCGCAGTCCTGAAAAAAAAAATCGCAGATCGCCACCATTACTAGTAAAAAAAATTATAACAAAAATGCCATCAAACTATCCCCTATTTTGTAGGCGCTATAACTTTTGCGCAAACCAATCAATAAACACTTATTGCGATTTTTATTACCAAAAATATGTAGAAATACGTTTTGGCCTAAACTGAGGGAAAAAAAATGTTTAAATATTTTTGGGGGATATTTATTATAGCAAAAAGTAAAAAATATAGCTTTTTTTAAAAAAATTGTCGCTCTATTTTTGTTTATAGCGCAAAAAATAAGAAAATCGCAGAGATGATCAAATACCACCAAAAGAAAGCTCTATTTGTGGGAAAAAAAGGACGTCAATTTTATTTGGGTACAACGTCGCACGACTGTGCAATTGTCAGCTAAAGCGACGCAGTGCGGAATCGCAAAAAGTGCTGTGGTCAGGAAGGGGTAAATTCTGAATGCAACGCATGTTTACGCACCTGAGTGAACGTCTTCATTGAAAACAATGCAGACATGGATTCAGATCCATAAATATAAAACACTTGTAAATGCGTTTTTTTTTTTTTTATGGCTGCGTGAATGTAACCTAAATCTTCTAATAAAGACACCAGCCCGGATTCTCAGAGGACTTACGACGGCGCAGCACCATGTATGCCGTCGTAAGTCCTAATCCGAGCCATCGTATCTATGCGCCTGTTTCTTAGAATCAGTTACACATAGATATCCATTAGATCCGACAGGTGTAAGTCTCTTACGCCGTCGGATCGTAACTGGAATTTTCTGCTGCCCGCCAGGGGCGTGTAAGCTGATTTACGCGTCAAAATATGTAAATTAGCTAGATACGCGAATTCCCGAACGTACACGCAGCCGACGCAGTCAATTTACGCCGTTTACGTTAGGCTTTTCCCGGCATAATGTTGCCCCTGCTATATGGTGGCATAAGTGTGGCGCAACAATGTTAAGTATGGCCGTCGTTCCCACGTCAAAATTTTAAAAAGTTACGTCGTTTGCGCAAGTCGTCCGTGAATGGGGCTGGACGTCATTTACGTTCACATCGAAACCAATGACGTCCTTGCGGCGTACTTTGGAGCAATGCACACTGGGAAATTCCACAGACGGCGCATTCGCCGTTCGGGAAAAACGTCAATCACGTCGGGTCACAGTAGATTTACATAAAACACGCCCCCCTGATCCAAATTTGAATTAGGCGGGCTTATGCTGGCCGATTTACGCTACCCTGCCGCAACTTACGGAGCAAGTGCTTTGGGAATACAGCACTTGCCCGTCTAATTTGCGGAGGCGTAACGTAAATCGGATACGCTACGCCCGGGCAAAGATACGCAAATGTACCTGAATCTGGCCCACCGTCACTAATTGTTTTTACACTTTATTGTTCACAAATTAGGTAAACATTGCTATAATGAAGAACATAATAGATTTCCTTGGAAAGAACGGAACGCGTTTCTTTCTGGTGGATAGAGAGGACATTGTGAGTCCTGCAAACAGCTTGTCATGAATACTGCAATAGTCTTGGAGGGTTTGAACTGTCACCCCACCGCACACGTCTATAGAAGAACACACAATAGGGCCTGTTCTCCATCTGGTCACTGGAATAGCATGGGGAAGACGTGACCCTATGGTGTCAAACGGAGAAAAGCCGGCTTTATCATACTGAACACAGCGGTGTGGAGCTGGGGGGTCTGTTTAGCACTTTTAGAACAAAATTTAGCTTTAAATTCAAACTGTAATGGTTTTCAGTCAATGATTTTTTTTTAATTTAAAGGTATATAGGTTGTTTATATATATACACACACACACACTATGGGGGTTATTTACTAAAGGCAAATCCACTTTGCGGTACAAGTGCAAAGTGCACTTGAAATTGCACTGAAAGTGCACTTGGAAGTGCAGTCGCTGTAGATCCGAGGGAGACATGCAAGGAAATTAAAAAAAAAAACTGCATTTTAGTTGCACATGATTGGATGATAAAATCAGCAAAGCTTCCCCTCATTTTAGATCTACCCCTCAGATTTACAAAAAAAGAACAGTTACTCGAAATAACGGTAATTGATGGTCGGATTTTGGAGGCAAGACGGGAGCGTGGAGGACACCGGACAGAGCTTGCCGCCTGCCGCCGTGACCCAATACCCCACCGAGACAAGATAAGTGCCAAGGGAGGCAGCATTTGATGGGCACAGTAGCAGCAATCGATGAGCACACTGGCAGCAATTAATGAGCACACTGGCAGCAATTGTTGGGCACAGTGGCTGCGTTTGTTGGGCACAGTGGCGGCAATTGATGGGCACAGTAGCTGCATTTGATGGGTGCAGTGGCTGCGTTTGATGGGCACAGTGGCAGAAATTTATGGGCACAGTGGCAGCAATTGATGGGCACAGTTGCTGCGTTTGATGGGCAGAGTGGCTGCGTTTGATGGGCACAGTGGCTGCGTTTGATGGGCACAGTGGTGGCAATTGATGGGCACAGTAGCTGCAATTGATGTTTTTTTTTTCAGTTGGTTTGTGCCCCCCTAAGAGGGGCCACCACTGAATAGGGGGGATTGAAGGGATGAGCTGAGGTTAATAAAGGGCAGTCCATAAAATACCCTTTCCCCTTAGCTCACCCTTTAACCCCCTTTGCCACCTCTGTCTCCCCCCCACAATTCCGCTTTTTTTCATAAGAGTTCATTTTTCCAATGCCACTGTAAATGTAGCATCTGCTAACCCACCTGTGTGCATAGTCTTTATTTTAACGAGAAGGATGAAGACTGGACCTGTCACGGTCAAGGATCTGGCTTGGAGACCAGTAGCTATAGCAACAGAGAGAGGCTCCCATCGGTATCAAGAGAGGTGTGCCCCAGTTAGAAACCAAGTGGATTTTTTTTTTTAATATAATTTTTATTAAATCCCAGAAAGGGCGAAACCAAGTCATTACAAATTACAAATGATGTGAACAGACTGCAGTTCCTCTTTAAGAATTGGAAGTTTTTCATCTCTGAAATGGGATAAAAGCTACATCAGCTTGGAAGTGTTTAAGGCCATTTAAAAGCATAGGTCTTTTCTCAGGTATATTGAGGCCCTTTGCGTTTAGTGATATTACCTTTATGTCATCCATCACAACCTCAGATGGGGAAGAGAGGAAAATAAAAAATAAATAAAAAGGGGGGGGGGCTGGTGGAGAGGAAAAAAATTATAATTTAAAGATTAGTAGAAGAAGAAAAGGGTGATAGTCTGCCGAACTGAGCGCCGGATACCACCCTCAACCTAAATTGGCAAATAAATTATTCGCAAAAGCACACATTAACCAAATGGTCCTTGCGAAATGTGGCAGAGAGGGGAAAAACCCATCTGTAAGTAACATCCAACGGACTGGCCAGGTCCAGGAGCGGGTAGAGAAGGGCTTGGCGCTGTAGTGTTGCCCTCGATATAGCCTGGAGAATATTAACTGGTGTCCCATCAATGTCTATATCTCCAGCTTCCCATGCCTTCCGCAGAAAGGCTTCTTTATGGATGTAGTGGTGCAGCTGACAGACCAGATCCTGAGATCTGGTGGGATCATTAGAGGGAGGGCCCAGGGCCTGTTGATCTGGCAAAACTCCAGGCGAGCCGGGAGAGAGTTTCCTGTGATGTTGCTGAGGATTGCCACCGCCGTATCTGAGAGGTCTTCTGTTCCAGTTGCCTCCGGCAGGCCCCGAAGCCGTAGGTGTTACACCGGCTCCATTCCTCCATATCTTCCATGTATAGTTGCAGCGTTATCGCAGCATCCACGTGAGAGTTCTGGAGAGATTCCAGGGCAGTCATCCGACGCTCTAAGGTTGTCAACGAGGATTCCCCCATAGTAAGCCGATCCAATAAAGATTGCACGTCTTTTTTGACATCCTGCAGGTCTTGCCGGTAAGTTTTCTCCAAGCGGCCGATGAGGACCTCAATGTTAGCCTTAGTGGGTAATGCATGTAGCAGGGATCTCAATTTGCCATCTGCCCATAAGGTAAGAGGTTGGTGAGAGGAGCTCTGTGGGCCCAAATGCATAGCTCCCAACTGTCCCTGATTTTGAGGGATTGTCCATGATTGGGAGCAATGTCCCTCATTTATCCTCATTTGTCCCTCATTTTGGTCTGATCAATATTGTTGAATATAAAATGCACATTTTATCTATCAAAAATTGTTTCCCAGTGCTAAACCTTTCATCTGATTTCTAAATTGCTGCATTTGTAAATTCCAAAAGCCAGTATAAAGGAATAGTAGTGGTAAAAAAAAGCACTTGTGGGTTTAACCAACTTTTTTTTGTACAATTTTTTTTAAGGGGGCGTGTCCTATGCCTGCATACTTTTGCTGATAGGTGTCCCTCATTCCTATCTCAAAAAGTTGGCAGGTATGCGAACGAAATGCTGCTGGAGTATCTGAGTAAGCCTCTGACCCTGAAGAGACGGCGGGTGAATCAGGAAGGTCCTGGGCCTCTTTAAGTAGGCTGGGTGACTCTGCCATCTTGGGATCAGAGGAGGCCATCTGAGAGCTCAGGAAGAACCGTTTGATTTCTCCCTCAGATTTAGGGTGGCCTCCGAGTTACTCTTTGCCTTCCACCTCTTTGCTGAGAGCATAATGTGGGTAATCAAGCTGGATAATCTGGGGTAGATAGGAGATGGTCAGGGGCTCAGAAGACTCTTAGCCAGATTCATAGAGAGTTACGCTGGCGTATCAGTAGATACGCCGACGTAACTCGGAATCTGCACCGTCGTAAGTTTAAGTGCATGCTCAAACTGAGATACACTTAAACCTATCTAAGATATGACGGCCTGCGCCGTCGTATCTTAGGGTGCAATATTTACGCTGGCCGCTAGGTGGCGCTTCGGTTGAGTTCGGCGTAGAATATGTAAATGCCTAGATACGCCGATTCACGAACGTACGTGCGCCCGTCGCAGTAAAGATACGCCGTTTACGTAAGACGTTTTCCGGCGTAAAGTTATTCCAACAAATAGCTGGCCTTGTCAATGTTAAGTATGGCCGTCGTTCCCGCGTCGAAATTTGAAAATTTTACGTCCATGAATGGGGCTAGACGTAATTTACGTTCACGTCGAAACCAATACGTCCTTGCGGCGTACTTTGGAGCAATGCACACTGGGATATGTACACGGACGGCGCATGCGCCGTTCGTAAAAAACTTCAATCACGTCGGGTCACTAATCATTTCCATAAAACACGCCCCCCATCCTCATTTGAATTAGGCGCGCTTGCGCCGGCCACATTTACGCTACACCCCGTAAGTTAGGAGGCAAGTGCTTTGTGAATACAGTACTTGCCTCTCTGACTTAAGGCGGCGTAGCGTAAATACGATATGCTACGCCGCCTTAAAGATGCAGCGTCCTACCTGAATCTGGCTATCTGTCTCTACTTGGCCATGACCAAGTAGACCACACCCCAAGTGGATTTTTTAACTAAAAACGTATGGTCCATTTGGATTAAATACTGATTGGGACTTGAATTGTTTTATCAGTAATGCATAGGTTCTTCTGTCTACATGAAAGCTTATGTACATTTTTATGTGTATTTTAAATATTTTATATACTGTGTATGAAAATTAAGAAATATTTAAATTTTCATTATTTTTACCAGAATTTGGGGAAATTTATACATGCTGTTATATAGGTAGAGCAACAAGGTGTCATAGATTACAATATTGTTTTTTTTTTTTGTTTTTTTTTTATCTAAATTTCTGAATTTTAGGATTCATAATTAATATAAAAATGTGTATTTAGTCATTTTTATAAGCCTCCATAAGGCCCCTTTCACACAGGGCAGGGGAGGTGCGGTGGCGGTATAGCAGCGCAATTTTTAGCGCCGCTGTACCGTCATATTTACCGCGATATTTGGCTGCTAGCGTTGCGGTTTTAACCCCCGCTGGCGCCCAAAAAAGGGTTCATACCGCCAGCAATGCACCTCTGCAGAGGCGCATTGCCGGCAGTATTACTGCGGTTTCCCATTGATTTCAATGGGAAGGAGCGGTATAGGAGCGGTAAACACCCCACTCCTATACCACTCCATGCGGCTAGCAGGACTTTTGGAGCGATCCTGCTAGCGCACTGCTTCAGTGTGAAAGCCTTCGGGCTTTCACACTGAAGACTGCAGGGCACGATTTTTTGAGGCGGTATAGCAGCGCTATTTTTCCCTGAAAAACGTGTCAGTGTGAAAGGGGCCTAAGTCTTTTGGCTTATGTGATGCATTCCCTTGTTTAACCACTGGATGGTGCACGGTAACTATCAGTTCAACGTGTATGGGTGATTCTCCCTGGACAGCTTGTCGCTCAGGATCCTATTACATGCCATGGGTAATCTTATAAAAAGCCTCTCTAAGACGTCCCTGTCATTTCCGCATTTCCCTGAAGACGCAAGTGTGCGAAACGTTGGGGCAGAGCAATGACTTTATCGAGCATAGCCACAGTCCAGAGCAGCATGCGCTATTGGAGCTTTGTGTATATTCATTCACATGTAAATGCACAATCTGTTATTTAACCTTACATACTTATTTTCCCCCTTAATGGCCAGGCCATTTTTTGCGATATGGCACTGCGTCGCTTTAATTGACAATTGCGCAGTCATGTGATGCTACCCAAACAAAATTTTCTGACGCATTCATGGCAGCACACACTGGGTTGTGACTCCGCCCCCACAACCTGACAGGATTGGTTAGCTATAAATTTGAAGAGGAGACATCCGGCATTATTCTCTTTTTTTATCCTCACCTGACAGGACGTGGACGTACAGCTTGTCTCCTACCGCTATCGCCCCAGCAGGTTCAGCCTCTCCTGTTTTGGAAGTCCCCCTTGTACAGTCTCTAATAGAGCTTTTATAGGGGGAACCCCGCTCTGGTGGTCTCAGGGGTTAATCCTGGCAAGTTCCTGGCATATATGCAAGCTTTAAATAAGCTTAAACAGGCAGTGTGGCTCTCTAACTTTTTTTTGTTCCCACTCCTCTTTCTGGGTATGCCCTTCGTTTTATATGTCACTTTTTCCTGCCAATTGTGCCCCCTGAAGGTTCCCATTTCATTGCTGTGCTTATTTTGTGTACATCTGTACCTTTTTCAGCAGGCTCACTGAGCCATGTAGTCCCTCGCACCGCCGCGTTCCCCGGGCGTACTGCGCATGCGCGCAGCACAATGATGACGCCGGACACCTCCCTCGCCCTCATCCAAGATGGCGCCGGGACGCGCGGGACGCTACTGCGCGTACGCGTCATCAGCGCCAAATTTAAAAAGCCTGAAAATTTCTTTTTTTCCCTAAGGCTGCTGCTTTGCTTGAATTCCACAGGGATTTCTCCCAAGGTATGCAGGTGCTTCCCTTTCCCTTTGCTTATGCCTTGTTATGTGTTTTGCTTATTTATCTTTTAAACCACCTGTTGCTTTCTTCCAGTCATCCTTCTGCTGCTTCCCTGTATTTTTCATTGAGACCACTGCCCTCGCAGACCACTACCAGCAAACGAGGTATGGAGACCATCATTTTATATGGTAAGTAGAGAAGAGACAAAAAAGAGAGCCGGCCACTAAACACTGCCTTTCTGTTGCAGTCCCATCAGGCCAAGAGACGCAAGCCCACGGCGCAGGGAGAGGTCCAGGCATGCATCAAGCAGGAGGTCCCGTAAAAGTCGGTCAAGATCTTCCTCCCGCTACCATCGATCAAGGCATAGCCGATCACGCCGCAGCCGCTCCCGTCACAGCCGGTCTCATCGCAGACGGTCTCCCTCATCTCACCGCGAGCATTATCATACCCGTCCTGCAGCAAACGCTTGCTGGGTGTGCGGTGCTACTGCTTTGCCAGGAAAGCTAGCATGTCAGACTTGCTTTAATGAAGCAACTAGAGAAAAGGAGACGAGCGCCAGGATGACTACAGATTTCTCCTCCCAACAGCTTGTGGGGGAGTCAGCGCAAGAATCAATGTGGACTTCAGTTCCTTTGGTCTGTGATGAGCCCACTCCGGGCACTTCATCCGCCTCCGGCCCATATGCCCAACTAATAGAGGCTCATTCCGATCATGAAGATCGAGAACTTGTGTCTGGATTTGACTTCTGTCTAGTCGAACCTTTTGCCCGCTCGGTCAAGGCGACACTAGGTTGGGAAGAACCCGTGACGGAACCACCCAAGGTTGGGAAGTATTTCCCCGAGTTAAGGAGGGATCCCGAACTGTTTCCCTTCATCGAAGAATTGGAAGACCTCATTAAGGAGGAGTGGGAGAAACCGGACAAGCGTCCCGGTCTGTCCAACAAACTCTCTAAACTGTACCCTCTGAGAGACTCTAAAGTCGCTTCCCTCATTAACGCTCCCGTGGTGGATGCTTCTCTTATGCGACTCGCCAGGCATGTCACTCTGCCAATAGAGGACGCAGTATCATTCCGGGATGTTCTCGACCGTAAGATCGACCTAGAATTAAAGAAGGCTTACTCCACGTCGGGGGGAGCATGTAGACCAGCTATTGCTACAGCAGCTGTCGCCAAGGCCATTTCCGCATGGGCAGCCAATGCTGAGAAGGTTCTCCTGGAAGGTGCGGATCGAGGGGATGTCATATCCTCCTTGCAGGAGATCAGACTAGCCGGTGACTTTATGGCGGGGGCCTCGGTGGATATCATTCGTTCTTCGGCCAGGTCCATGTTAGCCTCAGTTATGGCCCGCAGAGCCTTATGGTTAAAGCCTTGGGTCGCTGACGCGGCTTCAAAAGCCAACTGGTGCAGGATACCATATGATGGCACGAACCTGTTCGGCACGAAATTAGATTCGGCAATCTCCAAGGTCACTGGTGGAAAATCGGGGCTTATTCCCTCCGACAGAAGCGTCCCGGTAAGGAGTTCAGGAGAGAATGGAGACCTAATCGCCCACCCTTTACAAGGGGGCAGAAGCCCAAGGCCACTACTGCAGGGGACCAGCAGAAGTCCTTTTGAAGTCTTGCCTGCCCACCCAGCTCAGGTGGGCGCCAGGCTCAGCAATTTTGCACAAATATGGTCGGACCACATAGAGGACCCATGGACTCTTTCTACAATAAAGCATGGCCACAGATGGAACTTTATAGGGGTATTGCCTCACGCTACCTTTCAACCCACCAAGATACCGTCTTCCCTAGACAAAAGGAAACTGCTCACTCAATACATCTTAGAACTAGTTCAGAAAAGAGCTATCGTGGAAGTTCCTTCGCACCAAAGAGGCAGGGGATTTTATTCCCCTCTCTTTCTGGTGCGAAAGAAATCAGGGGACCTTCGGCCCGTGCTGGACCTCAAGCGGCTCAACAGAAGGATTCAGATAGAAGCCTTCAAAATGGAGAGTCTCCAGTCCATCCTCCTGGCAGTGAATCTCGGAGACTGGATGCTGTCGATCGACCTGTCAGACGCCTACCTCCATGTGCCAATACATCCCGCATACCAGAAGTTTCTGCGCTTTTCCATCGGCCAACATCACTACCAATTCCGATGTCTACCATTCGGGATCTCTTCGGTTCCCAGGACGTTCACGAAGGTTATGCTTCCCCTCATAGCATTCCTCAGAGAGAAGGGGCTGCGGGTGCATCATTACCTGGATGATATCTTGCTCTTGGCAGCAAATCGGGAGACTCTACTCCACCAGCGGGAGATCCTAATCTCGACCCTCCAAAAGTTTGGCTGGTTAATCAACTGGCGAAAGAGCAGCCTTCAGCCATCACAGTCCATGGCTCTCTTTCCTGCAATCGCTAGCACATGTACATTTTTAATCAGTAAAGAGGCTTCCACTGACTAGCAGGAAAAGTCACCCTGGCAGATCATATGGAGTCTAAGCACCAATCGGTTTTCGCCAGACCTCCCGATGATGGGCACGGATTTTGCTGCATGCTAGTACCAGGCTGTGGTCCTCAGGATCTCCCCACTAGGAGGTGCACAGTCCTGCGTCCAGTAGCAGATAGGGAAAGTAAACAAGCCAAAGGTTGGTAACAAGCGATTGTAGATTGGGATCAAGTGGAAGTGTTGGAAAACATTGTTTATCTATTTTTGTACAACTACAGATATATCTTTCAGCCAGTAGATGGCAGTGTTTATAAATCTTTAGCTGCATCTATGACTATACTGTATGTCATCTTTCTGAATAAAGTTTCTGTTTCCTGCTACATAGCTCCCAACTGTTCCTGATTTTGAGGGACTGTCCCTGATTTGAAACAAAGTCCCCCTGTCCCCAGTGTTAATTTTGGCAGAAAATTTCAATTTAGTTTTAGTCATAGTTTTTTGACTAAAATGCCATTTTAGTTTTGGTCCCATTTTAGTCATCTGCAATTGTTTTAGTCATATTAAGTCTACTAAATCTACAGTACATTTTAGTAGACTAAAATCATTATAGTTGATTAAAATTGAATGGGTTTAGTTAAATTGTAACGCATTATGTAAAGCGGACCTTCAGAAATGTTTTCATCTTTCCATCTATTAAATCCTCTGCCTTTGTTTTAACTTTAGATAGTAAAAAAAAATTCTGACAGTAAATACCTTATACAGCCCACTTCCTGTTCCTTGCCTGGTCATTAGCCTAGGCTTACAACATCATTCACAGCTAGCTTGCGCTCTCGCGCTTTCTGGAATGAGTCATAAGAGGGCCAATGAGGGCTGCAGAGCAGGAGGTGTGCCTTTGTTTGTCTGTGTAAATCCAGGAAGTGAACAGGCAGCAGCTTCAGCTACCCACAGGTAAAATGGATGCAGCCAGACTCAGTGGAGGGAGATTTCTGCAGCATATTTGGAAAGTACAGAATCACGGTATATATAAAATAATATGCAAAGTGGTTGGAGGGAAGCTTCAGAATGGCAAAGATGTTTTTATTACAAATTATGTGAGCAGACTGCAATTCCTCTTTAAAGAAGAAGTCCAGCCTTGTTGATGGCAGTCTCAGCATCTTACTGGGCCACTAAAATGGCCGCTCCCCGTCCTTCACGGCTCAGGGCTCCAAGTAGAGCAGAAGTGTCGCTGAATGGCAGTCAGCATTGCTCTGCAGGAGTGAGAACCGAGCCATCGGCGGTGTTCGGTGGCTCGGTTCTCAGTACAGAGATGCCGGGGAACAGACAGATGTAGCATCAGCTGATGCTGCTTCCACCGAGGTAAGTATGAATAGCAAAAAAAAAAAAGACTTATTTTTTAAGCATTTCTCTAGAATTTCCAAACTTATTATATACTCCTGGAGATTTTTTTTTTTGAATATTTTATTATTTATTGTATTCATTTAAACAAAACTCACAGATACAGATTGAGCCGCTCTGGAAGGTCTGAGGAGGCCTGTAATGCACAGTGCTCTGGCCAGTGGTCTGAGGAGGCCTGAGGAATGTAAGCTACATAGTGTTCTGGATGGTGGTGTCTGAGGAGGCCTGTAATTCTGCACAGTGCTGGATAGTGGTCTCAGGTCTGGCCTGTAATGCACAGTGCTGGATAGTGGTCTCAGGTCTGGCCTGTAATGCACAGTGCTCTGGATAATGGTCTGAGGGCTGGCCTGTAATTCTGCACAGTGCTGGATAGTGGTCTCAGGTCTGGCCTGTAATGCACAGTGCTGGATAGTGGTCTCAGGTCTGGCCTGTAATGCACAGTGCTGGATAGTGGTCTCAGGTCTGGCCTGTAATGCACAGTGCTGGATAGTGGTCTCGGGTCTGGCCTGTAATGCACAGTGCTGGATAGTGGCCTCAGGTCCGAGGGCTGGCCTGTAATGCACAGTGCTCTGGATGGATGGTGGTCATAGGCCTGTAATGCACACACAGTGCTCTGGATGGACAGTGATATGAGGGGAGGCCTGTAATTGTAATGTACACACTCAAAGTGGGTGCTCTCTTCTCTGGACGGTCATCGTCCTGACTTGTGAGTCGGGAGTAGGACTCTCGTCAAGACTCGGGAGGCCTGTAATGCACAATGCTGCTCTGGATAATGGCCTGAGGACTCAGAGGCCTGTAATGCTGGCTGCACAGTCACTGCAAATTGTGAGAAAAACAATCAGCGCCACAATGCTAATAAATTACTCCTATAATGACGTTAAAAAAATAAATGTACCCCTCTGAGTGTCTACACAGCTGCTGAACACTAAGGGCCCTTTCACACGGAGCGGATCAGTAATGATCCGCTCCGTGTGACCGCAAAGCTCAGCGGGGATCCTCCGTAAAAATCCCTGCTGAGCTGGCAGCCGACAGGGCGGTCCCCGCACACTGTGTTCATCCGATCCGATCCGGCAGACAGAAGAAAAATAGGATTCCTTCCGTCCGCAAATGCGGATCTTTGCGGAGGCAGACAAATTACGGGTGTCAGCGGATATTCATCCGCTGACACCCATAATCACATAGGGACCAATGTATGTCCCGTTTTCATCCGCAAACGGACGGATAAAAATGCGGACATACGTTCCGTACGTGTGACGTGTAATAGTGATACACCGCACCTATTGCAATATTCATTTTGTGAAAATAGTGCAGCGCTGCGTATCTAGAAGTCTTATATAAAAAATAAAAAAAATTAGACATACCATAAAACAATTTATGATTTATTTATTTTTTTTATAAAAAAAACAGTTCATATGTAGGTTTCCAAAGCTGTCACCGCTGTGTAAAATCCTATTTAAATGGATCCAATATTCAGTGCACACCACCACCTGCTAAAATGCCTGCTCACCTCAAGGATGAGCATAAAACTCATAGACAGATCACTCCTTGTGTCCACCACGCTTAATCCACTTTACCAATGGTAGTAATTCCTACAGTCCCCAGACTGCACCTCTGTGTGGGTAATCAATGTTTGAATTGTCTCCAAACACCACCTTCCTCCATTCACTTAATTCACTTAATAATCAATTCCACTTACCGTATATACTCAAGTATAAGCCGAGGCACCTAATTGTAGGAAAAAAAACTTTAAAAACGTATTGACTCAATTATAAGCCTAGGGTGTCCATCTGCATGCCTCACTGTGCCCATGTGCCCATGCCTCACTGTGCCCATGACTAGACTGACGTTTAACATGGGAGTCTATGGAAGGAGTGGCCAGATTTGAAAAATGGCTGCTCCCCAGCCATAGAGATGGGGATACATGTGTGCCATGTTCCGGGTCCAGGGGACCTACGACCGGCCGGTACCGGGCCCCCAAAGTCACCGGAGAAATTACCATTTAACATGGGAGTCTATGGAAGGGGTGCCCGGCTTTGAAAAATCGGTCCTCCCCGGTCAACAAACTTTGCACACTTGTAGAGAAAGAGTGGGGCTACATGTATGCCAAGTTTGGGGTCCAGGGGACCTACGGCCGGCCGATATCGGGTCCCCAAATCCAAAAGATCAGGTGCTAAAAAAGGTGACTCGAGTATAACCTGTAGGGGGTATTTTCAGCAGGAAAATGTGCTGAAAAACTCGGCTTATACTCGAGTATATAGGGTAAGGACATGAATGAAAAACACAAGTACCATAGTGTTCTCTGCTTTTAAATTGATTTAAAAAGCCCCCCTAAAAAGTTACACTTACAAGAAATAACAATAAAAACAGCATGTATCAAATCACCAGCTCATTCACCACCGATCTAGACTCACAGTGCTTCGCCTGACATCATAGATCCGACTCCTCCCCTCTAAACGCGTGTCAGCCTCTCATTGGCCTTCATCAGTAGATGCAGTCACTAGCTTGCTGGGAGTGGAAGCAGATGGAGCTCCATGAAAACCGGAAGTTAGTTCACAGGGGTAAACGTCCCTATCTCACATTTTCATTTGTTAACAAACATTGAATTGATTTTCATCATAGTTTCCGTCAGTGGACAAAAATGTGGTGTACTTTTTTTATCGTTTCATTTTCGTCACTGTACAAATGCAGCTGACGAATATATTGGCAAAAAACATTTTCGTTGACAAAATTAACACTTTCTGTCCCGCTTTCCTCCTCGTTTGTCCCTCATTTTGGTCTGATCGCTACAGTTGTATATAAAATGCACTTTTTATCTTTAAAAAAGTGTTTCCCAGAGCTAAACCTTTCACCCAATTTCTAAATTGCTGCATTTGTAAATTTGAACTTCTACATATCCGGGCACCATACCAATAAGCTCCAGATCTGGTTATTCTTGGGACCACAGCAGGGTCATTTTTTGATCATCCGCTCTTGCGCATTAGTTTTTTCTACATTTGTGTATACCTTACCTCCTTACACATATCTTATCATTGGCAGTATTGAAACACAGTATCAAGTTGATCGGTGAGTGATCCCCGTTCCATCTCCCATGATGCTCATTCTTTGTCCATTGGATTCTTGTACACTCCAACTTCTGTTTTGTTCTATTATAAATTGTCATTTGTCTTGATATCTCCTGAAAAATTGCCCTGATGAAGGGATTAATATTGGAGATCCCAAAACATGTCGGGCAAGACAACAGGAGATCAACAACTTCAATTGTATTAACTGTATTAATGCTTTATATGGGTATGTATGCACCTACCTTTTTAATATTTTCCCAATAAATGTTGTATTTTTTTTTTTTTTTTTTTACTCCAATACCTTTTTTTATTGTTTCCATACAAATACAGCAGAAAAGATACAAATCCATATTTTATACTCAGTGCATTTTATGTGCATACAAAAAGTTAATTGCAAAAGTTAAAAATATCCATCCATCCGATTCCCATTCCCAGCCCTCCCTCCTATCTTCCTTTTAAAGTGCATACACGTTTAAAGTTCTGTTCTTTTCCTTAGATTGTTCTTTACCCATCTTTCCTTGATTAAAGTGAGCGGCCTATTTTACATAACCAGTGCTCCCATATTGCATTACATTTTTTGAGGTTACCGCGTCTAATCCATGTTCCCCTTTCCTTCCCAATTGTGCTGTTCATTACGTTAAACCATTCCTCTGCTGTGGGTGGATTTTGTGCTTGCCATTTTAATGCTATCAGTTTCCTCGCCTGGAACAGACATCTTATAGCTGCTTCTAAAATATCCTTCTGCCCCATTCTCTTCTCAATGCATCCTAATAGACAAACCCTGGCTTCAAGTTCCAGAGTGATTCCAAAGGTTGCATTTATAATGTCCAGAATCTTAACCCAGTATCTATGCAATTTTGGGCATTTCCACATCATATGGATGAGGTCGCCTGTATTTTGACATCTGGGACATTTATCATCTGACTTCCATCCAAATCCATATAATTTCTTGGGGGTATAATAGACCCTGTGGAGAAGGAATAAATGAGAGACCCGTTGTGACGGAGCTAATGAGACCACTGTCCCCAGTTCCAGTATCCTGTCCCATTGGTCATTCGTTATAAGTCCAATATCCTCCTCCCACCTCTGTTTGTTCCTGCTCAGCTTCTCTTTTCCTATTAATTGATCGTTTATCCGTTCATATAGTTCTGAGATAAGACCTTTCAGAACCCCCGTCTTAATTACCGTATTTATCGCGCACTTTTTTCCCCTTAAAATAAGGGGAAAATTGTGGGTGCGCGATATACGCCGATAGCCGCTTCCCGCGCTCAGTTTGAAATCCTGCGCCGACATATACCGAGTGCAGTACACTCGGGTACATTCGGTTAGTCTCGGCTTCGCTCATGCTCACGCATAAACGTCACAGAGCGTGAGCACGAGCGAAGCCGAGCCTTGCCGAATGTACCCGAGTGTACTGCACTCGGTATATGTCGGTGGAGGCGTTCGAACTGAGCGCGGGAACTCGACTTGAGGCGCGCGCTGGAGAAGCCGGGAGGACACCATCGAGGCCGCAGACGGACGCCGGACCGGACGATGGACGCTGGGAAGACACCAAAACTAAGTAATAAAATCATATAAATTTTTTTTTACAGGAATTTCGGGGGCATTTTTAGGGGTGCGCGGTATACGCGGGAGCGCGTTATACCGCGATAAATATGGTAGTCTTTGGAGATGCGTGAGCTTTTGCCATCTTACCGGCTGTAATTTAAATTGGGCTTGTAGTGCATGTCTGACCTGCAAATAGGTAAAAAACATGGAGTTTGGAATGCTATATTCACTGCTTAGCTCTGAGAAGAGTTTTAATGTGCAACCTGTATACAGTTGTGCCACTCTGGTTATCCCACGTTTATCCCATTCTTTTAATTTTCCCATGGCCAAAATTTATTTTAAATTATTATTTTCCCATAATGGGGAATATTCTGTTAGTCCTTTATAGCCCAAAGCTAATTTTCCTGCTTGCCATATTCTTACCACCATCTTTACTGTTGGATTTTTCACCGAGAAAGAGTTGGCCTCTAAGGTCTCTATTAAAGATCTATGCGGAGACCCTCTTAGTATCATTTTCCCACTTGCATTTCCTCCCCCCTCTATACTACACCCCCTCAAATGCTGCAACTGTGCCGCCAAAAAGTAGCTATAAGGGTGTGGAACCGCTAGTCCTCCGCTATTTGTTGGTAATTGCAACGTTCGGAGACTGATCCTTGCTTTTCCCTTTTTCCAGATTAGGGTCCTAAAGAGGGTCTCTATCTTTTTAAACCATCGATTATCAATCCATACTGGGGAGTTGTGGAGTATATAAAGCAATTGTGGCATCCATATAATTTTGATAAGATTGCTACGGCCGGCCACCGACAGTGGCAAATGTCCCCATCTATGCGATTTGCGTTTAAATTTACCCAGAAGTGGCACTAGATTATTATTTATAAATTGTTCTGGGTTACTCCAGATACTCCATCTTCTCCCCAATTTTTAATTGAGGGATACCTATCCCATCCATATTGTTTACCGGGTCCACAGGTAAGAGTGTTGATTTTTCCCAATTTATTACTAGCCCCGAGAATCGTCCGAACGCTTCTACTGTTTGAACTGCAGTTTTAAGGGAAGTTGTAGAGTTGCCCAAGAAAAGGAGGATATCGTCCGCATAAAGCGCTGGGAGCGGAAGCAGATGGAGCTCCATGAAAACCGGAAGTTAGTTCACAGGGGTAAACGTCCCTATCTCACATTTTCATTTGTTAACAAACATTGAATTGATTTTCATCATAGTTTCCGTCAGTGGACAAAAATGTGGTGTACTTTTTTTATCGTTTCGTCACTGTAAAAATGCAGCTGACGAATATATTGGCAAAAAACATTTTCGTTGACAAAATTAACACTTCCTGTCCCGCTTTCCTCCTCGTTTGTCCCTCATTTTGGTCTGATCGCTACAGTTGTATATAAAATGCACTTTTTATCTTTAAAAAAAAAGTGTTTCCCAGAGCTAAACCTTTCACCCAATTTCTAAATTGCTGCATTTGTAAATTTGAACTTCTACATATCCGGGCACCATACCAATAAGCTCCAGATCTGGTTATTCTTGGGACCACAGCAGGGCCATTTTTTGATCATCCACTCTTGCGCATTTGTTTTTTCTACATTTGTGTATACCTTACCTCCTTACACATATCTTATCATTGGCAGTATTGAAACACAGTATCAAGTTGATCGGTGAGTGATCCCCGTTCCATCTCCCATGATGCTCATTCTTTGTCCATTGGATTCTTGTACACTCCAACTTCTGTTTTGTTCTATTATAGATTGTCATTTGTCTTGATATCTCCTGAAAAAATTCCCCTGATGAAGGGATTAACATTGGAGATCCTGAAACACATCGGGCAAGACAACTGGAGATCAACAACTTCAATTGTAGTAACTGTATTAATGCTTTATATGGGTATGTATGCACCTACCTTTTTAATATTTTCCCAATAAATGTTGTATTTTTCTATACATACTTCTATTCTTCAATCTCTATATAGTTGCCCTTGAAGTCCCCTGTGTACTCTTTTTGGGGGGCACTTAATTTTCTTCTAACAATATTGAACCCTACGGACTAAGACTGGAATGGTATTAAAAGTTCATGTGTGTGTAAAGGTAGGCATCCCAATACTTTTGGTAATATATATTGATATTGCTCTTAAAGCGGAGTTCCAACCAGAAATGGAACTTCCGTGGATTGGGGGGGGGGGGGGGGGGAGATATATGTCAAATCCAGGTATTTTCTTCCACTTCTGGGAGGAAAGATCGCCGCAATCTGTGTGGCGGACTACGCAATGTCTAGCCCCTCCTTCTTCACTCCCCCAGAAGACAGCAGAGACCATTCGGAAAGTGCAGTGCGACTCGCGCATGCACAGTAGGAGACAGGCTGTGAAGCCGCAAAGGCTTCACTTCCTGCTTGCCTTAGTAAGGATGCTGGTGTGCCTGCACCCGGAGCCGAGGAACGGGTTGGCTTCAGGTGCCGACATTGGGGGCTCCCTTGACAGGTAAGCCTCCTATTAAAAGTCAGCAGCTACAGGATTTGTAGCTGCTGACTTTAAAAAAAAAATTCCAGGCGGAACTCAACTCTAAAAGAGAAGTACGTTTTTGTCTTGTTTGTTATTTAACCACTTCCATACAGGGCACTTACGCACCTTCCCGCCCAAGCCAATTTTCAGCTTTCAGCGCTGTCGCACTTTGAATGACAATTGCGCGGTCATGCTACACTGTACCCAAACAAAATTGGCATCCTTTTTTTCCCCACAAATAGAGCTTTCTTTTGGTGGTATTTGATCACCTCTGCGATTTTTTTTTTGTGCAACAACTAAAAAAAGACTGAATTTTTTTTTAAAAAATAAAGTTTTTATTTTTTTGTAAATAAGTAGGTTTTCTCTTTCAATTACAGGCACTGATATGGCTGCACTGATGGGCACCGATGAGGTGGCACTGATGGGCACCGATGAGGTGGCACTGATGGGCACCGATAAGGTAGTACTGATGGGTGCTGGTATGCGGCACTCATGGGCGGTACTTATGGGTGGCACTCATGGGTACTTATGGGTGGCACTCATGGGTACTTATGGGTGGCACTCATGGGTACTTATGGGTGGCACTCATGGGTACTTATGGGTGGCACTCATGGGTACTTATGGGTGGCACTCATGGGTACTTATGGGTGGCACTCATGGGCACTTATGGGTGGCACGGGTGGGCACTTATGGGTGGGCACTCATGGGCACGGATTGGCACTGATGGATCAATGTTGCCAGTGCCCATTTGTGGGCACTGATTGGCATTTTTTTTTTTTTTTGCCCATTTTTTTTTTTTTTTATTCCCTGGTGGTCCAGTGTGGCGATCCGAGGGGGGCTGCGCTGATAAACAATCAGTGCGAACCCCCCCCTGTCAGGAGATCGGCTCTCTTCTACTCACGTCTGTCAGACGTGAGTGAGGAAGAGCCATCAACGGCTCTTCCTGTTTAAATCGTGATCAGCCGTGGACACGGGGGCACGCAGCGGCTCAATATCCTGAGGACGTCATATGATTAGATAACCACTTTCCGGCCGTCAATCTGTCATTGGCGGGCGGCAAGTGGTTAATAATAATACGAACCTAGGTGGTAAAACACAGCAATTGCTTGGTTTTCAGATCTCCCTGAGCAAAGAGCTGGTGACTGTCAGTCAGCAGCTCTCTGCTCCTCCTCACTGGAGTGCTGGGCTATGGAGGGGACAGGAGCCTGCGGCTCAGGCTCTCAGCGTCTTGCTGAGAGGCCGAGAGGGGGTGCCAGTCCAGGCATGCAGGCGGATTGCAATTCCATTGTTGTGATCTTGGACCGGCTCTGTGATGTCACGGGTCACAGGAGTGCAGAACGAATTGCACTCCCGTGATCCACAGAAGTACAGCCAAACAACCTTTGGCTGTACTTCTCCTTTAATGTATCCCAAATGGACTATTAACTTGGCTTATTAGGCCTTGTACACACAACCGAACATGTCCGCTGAAACTGGTCCGTCGGACCAGTTTCCGCGGACATGTCCGACCGTGTATAGGGCCGACCGGACAGTTTTCCAGCGGACAAAAGTTTCTTGGCATGCCAAGAAACTTGTCCGCTGGAAGCCTGTCCGTCGGACATGTCCGATGGTCAGTACGACTCATCGGACATGTCCACTGGCCCGAAATCCCGTGCATGCGTCAAAGTGATTCGACGTATGCGTGGACGCATTGAACTTCCGGGTTCGCGCACGTCGCCGCGTCATCGTCACCGCGTATTCTGTCTGCGGGGAATTTGGTCTGATGGTGGTCCGTGGACCGTTTTCATCGGACATGTCTGGTCGTGTGTACAAGGCCTTAAATTAGAAGTTCACCCTAACACTAAAATCTGTAAATCTACAGGCATCAACGATCTAAGACTAACTTATCTAGCCCTGTAAAGAAGAAATCAATATACATACCTTTTTTTGAAGCCGCTCTGGTGCAGTGTCCAGCAGCGGAAGCTCTGTAGAGGACACAGCCAATGGCTGTGAAATGACATCACCCATAGAGTTACAGGGCTAGGTTAGTGTTAAATCGTGGATGCAAGTAGATTTACAGATTTTAGTGTTAGGGTGAACTTCTACTTATTTTATAGGCCGACTTTCACAGTTATGAGGAAGCAAGCCATTTATTTATTGTGTTCTGTCACTACATGGAAATCTATGTAGTAAGAAGTACTGAAAGTTTATCTCAAAGGGAGTAAGTAAAGTCTATTTATCCTCACTACTCCGAGAAGTGGCAATAGGTGAGATGATTTGAATGCCTGCTCTGCGCACACTTATTTGTGTTTCTATAGACAGGAAATTTCTGAAATGATAAAGCGCGCTTAACATGCAAATCATCAGTCCCAGCGCAACAGGTTAACCACTTCAGCACCGGAAGAATTTACCCCCTTCCTGACCAGAGCATTTTTTGCGATTCGGCACTGCGTTGCTTTAGCGGACCATTGCGCGCGGTTGTGCCAAAACAAAATTGACGTACTTTTTTTCCCCACAAATAGAGCTTTCTTTTGGTGGTATTTGATCACCTCTGGGAGGTTAATTTTTTTTTGCGCAAAAATTTAAAAAAAAAAATTTCAATATTTTTTACTTTTTGCTATAATAAATATCCCCAAAAAATAAATAAAAAATATTTTTTTCTCCTCAGCTTAGGCCTATATGTATTCTACATATTTTTGGTAAAAAAAAAAAAAAACGCATATTGATTGGTTTGCGCAAAAGTTATAGCGTCTACAAAATAGGGGATAGATGTATGGCATTTTTAGTATTATTATTATTTTTTTTTTTTACTAGTAATGGTGGCGATCTGCGATTTTTAACGGGACTGCGACATTATGGCGGACACATCGGACACTATTGACTTTTGGTCAATTGATATTTTGGGACAATTATCATTTATACAGCGATCAGTGCTATAAATGGCCACCGATTACTGTAGAAATGACACTGGCAAGGAAGGGGTTAACACCAGGGGGGCGATCAAGGGGTTAAGTGTGTACTAGGGAGTGATTCCAATGGTGAGGGGGATGGGCTTCCACTGACATGACAGTGATCACTGCTCCCGATGACAGGGAGCAGTAGATCCCAGTCATGTCACTAGGCAAAACATAGAAATTGTTTGCATCGCCCCGTTCTGCCTCTGTCTCACGATCGTGGGCATGCTTACACGGTGGGCGCGCGCCCGCATGGCGGCAAAATCAAAGGGACGTACAGGTACACCCATTTGCCTGTACAAAAAACAAACATGTCATACTTACCTACTTTGTGCAGTTGGTTTTGCACAGAGTGGCCCCAATCCTCCTCTTCTGGGGTCCCTCAGCAGCACTCCTGGCTCCTTCTTTTTGCGCCCCGTTTGGAGAAGCGATCTTCCTGGTTGTACTTGTGCGGGCGCACTCCCATGTCCTGCTGCATCTATTGACACAAACAGCAGGACTTGGCTCCACCCCCAGCTCCCGCGTTATTGAATTCAATTGACAGCAGTGGGAGCCAATGGCAACTCTGCTATCAATCTATCCAATCAGGGTTCAGGTAAGTAAAAGGGGGACTCTGGGGGGCAGCTGCATCACAGGAGGTTTTTCAACTTAATGCATTTTAGGTGAAAAACCTTGAGGGTTTACAACCCCTTTAAGAAATAGCAAACAAAAAAAAATAGAATCATCAGTTTCTTTACAAAAAGCATTTTTATTTGACATTTTACCATTGTGTACATTTACAAAACAGCAAAACTGCAGGAGAAACACGGTGATTGTTTGCCAGTTCTGGAACAGAAAAGCGATGAATTGTTTGGCTCTGGTTTCCATTTTGTACAAAACATAACACTAAAAACAGAAGAGCTTTAACTTTTCAGGTACAGAAAAAATAAAATTGCATTAGACTTGAAAAAACATTCAACTGAAGATTGCCAAAAAAAAAAAAAAAAACACAACAACAACAACAAAAAAAGACAGTATATAGCAGTTGTAAAAAACATTGTTGGTTTCCCACTAAAGTGGAACATTTTTTTGTAACTAGCTGAATCCCTCTCATCACTAAGAGGTAAGTTTATAAAGCAGTGAATGGGACATTCACTGTAGGCGTTTTAAATGACAGCGATTGATTCAGTGGAATGTTGGGTGAATGCCCCATTCACCACTTTATAAATATACCTCAAATGCCCGGTACACACGATCCGATTATCGGACGAATGATCAACCGTTTTTTTTTGTATGCTAATCTCACGTCGAATCTGATGAGTTTACTAAAGTCACGAAAATTCTCGTACGGCAGAAGAAGTGATGTCATCTGTTGTAATGCATTTGTATTTCATTTTCGAACGACAGCTGTACTGATTATACGAAAATCGGACGATCTGGCATCGTCCGGAAAAAAAATTCGTGCATGTCCGATAAATAAAAATCGGATGAACTGTCCTGATCGGCTCTCGGAAGCGCTGTACTAATGATCCGATTATCGTACGATCGTTTCGAAATCGGCATTTTCCATACGATTTTCGGATCGTGTGTACGGGGCATTAGAGTGCCCTTACCAAAGGCATCAAGATCAGCACATAATACCCGGGTCACCATTCACCTGGCTGTGGTTCTCCATCCATCGCTATGAAGAACTGAGGTTACCAGTGCACACTGCAAGTCAGCGCCGGTCCGCAAATTAGCGTTCCAGGAATTTAGCTTTGTGCAATTTTGGTCCATCAATCTGCCAACATGTGGTGCGTCCTTTGGTAACCTTCAGGGCCAAGCCACACCAGTGCATTGATCTGCGTTTTAGCGCAGCTAGAAAATGCAGATCAACGGAAGGACATCTGAAAATATAAAATATTCCAATGTATTTACGACTTAAGGATGCGCATTCAAGTCAATGGACGTCAAAATGTATGCCAATGGACGTCAGCGCGCATTAAAATGCGATTAAAATGTACATGTCTTTTCCATTCATTTTAGCGCAAGTCAATGCGAATTGGCCCTTAGTCATCATAGAGAGTAAGGAAGGTCCACAGACAGCCAATGACAACTGTTAAAGAGGAACTGAACTCTGGATGCTTCAAAAAAAGTCCAAGTTAAAAAGACTATTTAGCAGTAATGCCTGTGGTCTCCCTGATCTGACTCCATTACAGAGTTACCATGCCTTGTTCTGCACCATGTGTCCCATATGGGGGCAGCCATCTTGGTAGAGCCTCCAGCAAGAACAGTGAGCTGGACCGTAACCACAAGTGTGAACGCAATCTTAATTTACTACCCAAAGCAGCATCAGAAATGTTTAAATAAAAAAAAAAAAAAAATCAAACCTAACCAATATATTATAATGGCAAAAAAGTATACAAAACCCTGTACATAGTGCCAAAACTATTGCACACCAATAAACAATGAAGGTCATACAACACCATGTGAAAGAAAAACTCCAGTAGTGGAAAAATAATAAAAATGTACATAAATATATAATTAAACTTCTCAATGGAAGCTGGGGGAATGAAATGTTTCTCAGTACATCACTGAGACTTATCGTCTGATCATAAACAGGCAGACCCTCCCACCTGATATTGACTTTGGCAAGTCTCAAAATATAGAGGGCAAAAGCAGGTTAGAGCGTCAATAAATAATTTACTAAAAATGTTTGAAATGTTGACAAGGTGACATAAAATTGAATTCTGAACCACAAACCAAAATGATCAGTTTGGTTAAGCAATTACTTGAGATTATTACACACGCACACAATTTTTTTAAATGAACAATCCATTGCCAAAGTCCTTAAAGTGGAGTTTCCATCCCCAAATTTTTTTTTTCATTATTGTGCTCATTAGACCTAAAAAATAAAAAAAATAAAAATGCCTGTTGCTATGCAATCCCACAAAATCTGCCTTTGGAATCACCTAGGATCCTGACATCATCTCCCTCTAATGCTCCTGGGAAATGTGTGTCATCATTTCCCAGGATGCAGTGCGCTACCCAATTATCACTCCCCATCCAAGACTTCCAGGAAGTGCCTGTAGGCTTCACAATGCCCACAAGCAAAATGCCAACTGTGTAGACATAGTTTTATAAACTATATTTTTTGAATATCTATGCGGATCGGCGGCGGATTGTAAAATAGTAAGTGACCGTATTTATATTATAAAAACGCAGGATGAAAGGACATACATTTAAAAAATGCTAATTGTGGTTGGAACCCCGCTTTAAAGGACTTGATTGACATGGACTATTATAGTTCATATGCTGCTATATTTAGGAAATAGATATTGACGTATATCATATTTACTTGGTTTAAAAACTTTATTACATTTCTTCAACTACTTCCTGGTTTCCAGGCCTAGGCAAATGATGTCATACATCCCAGGAGTTTTCAGGAGGGGAGGAGGGGTTTCTCAGCTAAGCACACCCTCCTGCCTACATGCCAGGAAGTCAATGCTACATGAATCATCTGCCCTTACTCAAGATGGCCACAACCAGAAATGCTAAGGGGGCGATTTCTCAGCAAAATAAAAAACATGGATATATGGGCGAGTTTTCATTAAATATAAAAAATTTATTAAAATGGTGTTTTTGGTTTGTGGTGTTCAGATGCAGTGTAGCTCCACTATAAGTAGTAGTTTGTCCCAGGCTCCCCACCAAGCTATGGAGATGTGTCACTTTTTCGAAGCTTGACGCCACTCAATCTTATAAATCTGCATTTTGGAGGATTCAATGAGGGAGGGTGAGTGACCACCGTTTGGCTTTGTAAAGGGGTGCAGCATTTGGGAAGTACTGCCAATTCTGGTAAGCAGACATAGGCTCTAAAAAGCCAGCATTGGATTTTATTTACCAGCAGCCATGCAAAACAACTATACTTTTGGTTGGCGTTATCCTTTAAAATCGCACTACCTAGAAAATTAAAAAAAAATTCCTTAAAACCATTTTTAAAAAATATTAAAAATTTTCTGTATCGGTGGTTGAATATTTTAACCCTTTGGAAGAAAAAAACAACAAAAAAAAAAACAACAGAAACCTTTACAAATCCCTTTGCCCTACAAATACATACAAATATTAGAAGCTGCCAATAAACCTTCTGCATTCACTGGATGCAGATAATTGTACTTTTCACAACAGTGTCTCTTATGCAACAATTAGGAAAAACAACTAAACATACACAGAGCGCAAAATCTACCAATAGGATTTGGTGAACAAAAAAAAATGTTCTTGAACTTGTGGCTGTCGGCCAACGGTGGGCTTTATTACAACTCCTGGTCACTGTGTCCAATCGGGAGTCAGTAAGATGGGCTCCTGATCATGTGATCACCGCGACAGCCAATCAAAGTAATCACATGATCGGGAAGCCCAGGAACTATCAGGAGCTGGAGGTATCGGGTTAAAGCATTTTTAAAGGCAATTTATTTATTTTATAGAACAAGCGTGTAATGCTCATCTGCTCTCTGCAATGGTTCTGCACAGAGTACTGTATTTATCGTCGTATACCGCGCACTTTTTTTCCCTGAAAATCAGGGCAAAATCGTGGGTGCGTGTTGTACGCCGATACCCGCGCTGTGTTTGAACCACTGCGCCGGCATATACCGAGCGCAGTACACTCGGGTATAGTCGGGCAGGCTCGGCTCCTCTCGCGGTCACGTCCTGTGCGTCCTTTACGCGAAAGGAGCCGAGCCTGCCCGACAATACCCGAGTGTACTGTGCTCCGTATATGTTGGCGAAGTGGTTCAAACACAGCGAGCGGGGAGGACGCCACGATGGCCGCAGAAGGACGCGATGGACGACGGGCAAGGCACCGACGAGGGGCATCCAAACTAAGTATTTTTTTTTTTTCAGGGATTTTCCTTCAAGTTTGGGGGTGCGCGCTATACGCCGGGACGCGTTATAGCAAGATAAATACGGTAGTTCCAATCCTCCTCTTCTCTGCTCCCCTGCTGGCGCACCTGCCCCCCAACCCCCCCCTTGCAAAGTGCCCCCACAACAAGGTGCTTTCTCTAGGGGCACTCTTGCATGCTTGCTCCCGAGCCGCCTCTGTGTGTCAATGAGACACACAGCGCACAGCTCTGCCCCACCCCACCCTCACTGGCTGTAATTGACAGCAGCAGGAGCCAATGTCTTTGCTGCTGTGTCTCAGCCAAGGAGGGAGAGACCCGGGAGAGCTTCTGCTCTTGTGTACATCGCTGGATCGGGAACAGGCAAGTATTAGGGGGTGCTGAGGGGGGAGCTGCACATTGGAGGTTTTTACTTTCACGCATAAACTGCATGATGGTAAAAAAAACTTCAGCCCTTAGAACCACTTTAACTCATTCCTCCGTGAACATCTATGGTGAGGCTCATAAAAACAGAGCCTTACTATGGCCGTTGCCACCACATTCAAAGTGCACGTCACAGGAATTTTTTTTTTTTTTTTAAAGCAACCGTTTCCCAGAGGTGCGACATCTGCGTCTCACCAGTAGGCAATAAAAAATACCTGGCTCTATACTGATACAGCGAACACACATCCGCATATTCTGACTGCAGCCATTTCTGCAGTCCAGTATGGCTTGGCGTAACTGCAGCCATGATTGTCATACTTCCAATAAAAATGGGAATTGGGGGAGTGGAGCAACCGATCGCCTTTGGAGTTGGTGGAAACAGAAGATAAAATGTCAGCATATCCATAATAAATACATTCGTTTCAACCTCATTCCACCTGTTGGAGTAATAAATACAGTTAACCTTCCAACAGATATTATATACTTTAAAAAGTGCCCAAACTGTGACCTCATAGTGCAACTACAAATGACACAGAACAGTTTTGTAGATGATATACATACAGGGATATTCCTATAGTAGCCAATCAGGTGGTTCTTCACATTTCAAAACCTGCATAGCAAAAATAACTTGAATCTGATTGGCTGCTTTTTTTTATGGAAACCTCCCAACAGATTGAGCATGTGAAATATTAATTATGTTTGACTAGATGCGTGTTTTAGACTTGCTTCATCTTAAAAGCAGACCTTCCATGCAAATTAGAAGGTTTGCTTCCCTGCCAGCCCTCCACACAAACAAAATCAGCAGGGAAAAAAAAAAAAAACACACATTAAAAATAAAGATAAAAAATAAATAAAAATAAATTAACCTCAGTTACAGCTTCTGGGAAGTACAGACTATGTCCCCATTCAATTCAAAATACCACAACCTGTGTTGGTAGTAGCAGGGTTAGTATCTGCATATGTATGTATATAATTATGTTCTTCTAAGGATTTTATCGCTATGATTTCGGCTACACTCCGAAACGCGTAAGCTGTGTATTTTGTATCACACTTGGATTAATAGATGTATTAATTGCAGAAGATCGAGCTGCTGACTTTCCTTTATCTATGGTTTGTTTGAGTGCTAAAAAGGACACTACAAGCCAGTGCACCAATGGCTCACCACCTCTGGGAATTACTACAGGTGTTTTCTACTACATTTAGACTATTAGGTAGATTCAGGTACGTTGGCGTAACTTTGCGGCGGCGTAGCTTAAGGAATTTAAGCTACGCCGCCGTAAGTTAGCGAGGCAAGTACATGATTCACAATGTACTTGCCTGCTAAGTTACGTCGGCGTAGCCTAAATCGGCGGGCGTAAGGGCGCCTAATTCAAATGTGTTTTGGGGGGGCGTGTTTTATGTTAATGGCGCTTGACCTCACGTTTTTTTACGTTTCTTTTCACTGCGCATGCGCCGGGCGCCTACATTTCCCAGTGTGCATTGCGGCTAAGTACGCCGCACGGGCCTATTGATTTTGACGTGGACGTAAATCCCGATTCACGGACGACTTACTTGACATTACTATTCCAATAGAGCCTAGCTCTAACTTTACGCGGCCTATCTCTTACGTAAACGGCGTAAAAGTACTGCGTCGGCCGGGTGTACGTTCGTGAATCGGCGTATCTCCTCGTTTACATATTCTACGCCGACCGCAATGGAAGCGCCACCTAGCGGCAATCCAAAATATTGCAATCTAAGATAGGACGGCGCAAGCCGTCGTATCTTAGATATGTTTAAGCGTATCTCTGTTTGAGCATACGCTTAAACATAAGTCGGCGTAGATTCTGAGTTAGGTCGGCTTATCTACTGATAAGCCGGCCTAACTCTTACTGAATCTACCTATCTGTCCCCAGAACTTACCGCTGCCTCCTGGCACTCTAAACCCTGCTGAATGCGGTCTAGCCCAATACAGGAGTGCAGTCTCAAAGGAGTTTTAGTGACCACAAGGCAGCAGTGAGGGGTGATGATGGCACCTGCACCTACCAGAAGCCAAGGCTGAGGCGATTAGTTTATCCAATTTCTTGTGAATCTTTATTTTTTATTTTATTTACAGCCTATTCGTTGGGGTAATGGTGGACAGCAGGGAAGCAAACCCGCCATTTACAATGAAAGGACTTTAAAGTGGAACTTTAGTCAGAAAATGAATGATAGATCACTTCAGGCTGGCGCCCCTTTTGCAGGTGTATCTATGTAAAACATTAAAAAATAAGTGCCTATACTGTTTAAAATCCAGCAATACCCTGTCTCACCCAGCTCTGCACATGCTCAGTTACTCTCTTTTTTTTTATTTAAATTGTAGGGGCCGATCTGCAGCCCCTGCTGCTCAGGGGCTCTGGGCTTCAGCAAAAAATGGCGGCCTCCAGCAAGAAGAACCAGAACAGTGACGGAGGCAATTTACAGCACACACTCATTTTGGTAACATAATTCTTCATATAGAAGAATGTATATTCCTTGCTAAAGAACATTGGGCCAGATTCACATAGAACTGCGGCGGCGTAACGTATCGTAGATACGTTACACCGCCGCAAGTTTTCATCGCAAGTGCCCGATTCACAAAGCACTTGCGATAAAAACTACGCCGGCGGCCTCCAGCACAAGGCGGGCCAATTCAAATGGGCGTGTGCCATTTAAATTAGGCGCGCCGGACCTACTGCGCATGCTCCGTTTCCTAACTCCCGCCGTGCTTTGCGCGCCGTGACGTCATTTTTTCGAACGGCGACGTGCGTAGCGTACTTCCGTATTCCCGGACGTGTTATGCAAACGACGTTAAATTTTAAATTTCGACGCGGGAACGACGGCCATACTTTAGACAGCAATACGATTGCTGACTAAAGTTAGGGCAGGTCAAACGACGACTAACTTTGCGACGGGAAACTAGACTAGCAGCGACGTAGCGAACGCAAAAATCCGTCGGGGATCCGCCGTAACTGCTAATTTGCATACCCGACGCTGGTTTACGACGCGAACTCCACCCAGCGGCGGCCGCGGTACTGCATCCTAAGATCCGACAGTGTAAAACCATTACACTTGTAGGATCTCATGGATATCTATGCGTAACTGATTCTATGAATCAGTCGCATAGATAGAAACAGAGATACGACGGCGTATCAGGAGAAACCCCCGTCGTATCTCTTTGGTGAATCTGGCCCATTATTTCTTATCAAGTTGTTATGGGTAAAGTTCCACTTTAAATGGCTTTAATCACCAATTGACCTCATTTGTAAAAAATGCCATAAAAACAACACATCGCTCTCTCCTTGCAATCATACAGAACAGACCTCTAAAGCTTCACTTTGAGGGGAATGTATAGGAGCAAGCTTATAAGTATAAGCTATGCAATTCATATACAAAACTGCTTATAAAAAAGGACCCTGGATTTAAGACGCCCATTTTGGTGGAAAGGGTAAACGCCACCTCATTATAATAACATGCCTGTGAAGTTTTAAGAAGCATTTACAAATGAGGTCAATGACAAGTCAAGTCGCAACAGTAAAACTACGGTTCGAAAAATCGTATTATGATATCCGGCACCATTTATACCTTAACACCTAAGGTAATCCTGGCGTGATTGCACTTTTACACCAAGTGAAATGAATTCCAGTAATGAACGTGTAAAAAGACGGTGGAAGTGACTTTTCAGTCCAGTGCTACATTCGTGAGCAGAAAACGCACAACTGCTTTCAACCAAAAATATGTCATCTAAAGTCTCTGTCACTCTCTTTGCAGTGCCACCGTCACCTTGCAGACATTTTCCAGCCATATCTAGAGCTGTGTGGAGGATTGTATACTTGGGGCTGGTTCTACGGGGCTGTCCACAGGGACCTAAGGGGGGGAGAAAAAATAAAGCATTCAACTGAGTATACAACAAATTCTATTAACCACTTCAATACCGGAGGGCACTTTCACCCCCTTCCTGCCCTGGCCAATTTTCAGCCTTCAGCGCTGTCGCACTTTAAATGACATGGTTATGCAATACTGTACCCATATGAAATTTTTCTCTTCTTTTTCACACAAATCTAGCTTTCTTTTGGTGGTATTTAACCACTTCATTACTGGGCACTTAAACCCCTTCGTGCTCAGACCAATTTTCAGCTTTCAGCGCTGCCGCATTTTGAATGACAATTGCGCGGTCATACAACACTGTACCCAAATTATATTTTTATAATTTTTTCCCACAAATAGAGCTTTCTTTTGGTGGTATTTGATCATCTCTGTGATTTTTATTTTTTGCGCTATAAACAAAAAAGACAGAAAATTTTGAAAAGAAACACAATATTTTTTACTTTGTTATAATAACATCCCATTTTTTTTTAATATATTTTTTTCCTCGGTTTAGGCCAATACGTATTCTTCTACATATTTTTGTTAAAAAAAAACAAAAAAACAAAAAAAAAAATCGCAATAAGCGTATATTGATTGGTTTGCGCAAAAGTTATACTGTCTACAAAATAGGGGATAGATTTATTATTTATTTTTTACTAGTAATGGCAGCGATCTGCGATTTTTTTTGTCAGGCCCGCTATTTTGCGACGGACATATCGGACACTTTTGACACAATTTTGGGACCATTTACATTTATACAGCGATTAGTGCTATAAAAATGCACTAATTACTGTATAAATGTGACTGGCAGGGAAGGGTTAAAAACTAGGGGGTGAGGAAGGGGTTAAATGTATTCCCTGGGTGTGTTCTAACTGTGTGTGGAGGGGGACCGACTGGGGGAGGTGACTGATGCTGTGTCCCTATGTACAAGGGACACAAATCGATCCCCTCTCTCCCTGACAGGACGTTGAGCTCTGTGTTTACACACGCAGATCCACGTCCCTGCTGTCACCGCCGATCGCAGGTACCTGGCGGACATCGCGGCCGCCAGGCACACGCATCGGCATCTGAGCGATGCGCTGGGCATGCGCTCGCGGGTAATGCACATAAAAGGACGTCCACCCGGCACTTGAGACCTGCGCTGTGGACGTCTTTCGTCTATAGTGCAGCTCTCAAATGGTTAAAACAGTTTTTCATTTTTGTTTGCAAATAAACGAAAAATGGCAAAAAAGTTATAAAAAGCAAACATATTTCTGTTATAAAATTTTGAAAATAACAATTTATTATAAAAATTTAGGCCAAAATTTATTCTTTACATTTCTTTGGTGAAAATAACCCAGTAATATACGGTGTAAATTAGTCTGTAGGAAAGTTATAGAGTACACAAACTATGGTGTGTGTGTGTAATATATATATATATCTATATCTCACAAAATCGATCAATCCTCATGTACTGAAGGCCTATCTCATCTTTTGAAATCTGAAAACACCAGGACCGTACAAATACCACCCAAATTAACCCTTTTAGGAAAGTAGACAGTCCAATGTATTTCGTAAGAGGCATGGCAATTTTTTTAAGGTTGTAACTTTTTGGAAAACAAATCGTTTTTTTCTTTTTTCTATACTGTCACCAGTGCAGTAAATCTTCATCGTATAACTGGTGTGGTGTTGAGCAGGGACAATGACTGATGATATGTAAAAAACATTTTTTTTTTAACCCACTGTGACCAGAGTAGTACAGTGTTACCATAGTAATGATCAGAATTTCTTTCCCCCTTTACACACATAGTGATGGTTTATACCAGTAAATTTCACTGGTATAAGCAACCATTTTTACAGAATTAAACAAATGAATTCAGTGTTTACTATTGTGATTAGCCATAGCTAATCACATGGTACAGATGGGCTGTGATTGGCCCAGTCTATACCATGTGATCACTGTGACAAATCACAGCTAGGAACACAATTGTACACAATGAATGGCATGAAAGGAGGCCATCCATTATGTAGACTTGTTATTGTAAGCTGCTGTTATTAGTCACAGTGATCACATGGTATCAGGAGCTGGCCGGTACGCTGATCAGTCATTGGCTGTGTCCAGTGGACACATCCAGTGACAGATCGTGTCGGAGCACGGCCCATGGGTGTTCCAGGAGGATGTCACATGAGATCCACCCAGAACGATGAATGTCCCGCCCAGCCGTCATTTTACAATAATATGCTGGATGGAAAGTGGTTAAACAATGCCTTTTAATCCTAAAGGTGATGCTATGCATAATACAGAAAACATAAACTGGCCATAAATGACTGTTTTTGATCAGCTAGCGGGCAGATAGAAAAAAATAAAAATGGATTCCTCCATCCACAAAAGCGAGGTTGATAGAGGAATCCTCCCTGCTAGGACATTGTATTCCGTTAGTGGGACTCCTCCACTGTCAGAATACACCAATCAACAGCTGCAGCCGATTGGCTGTAGTCACTGATCGATAAATGTTTTCCAACATTTCCGATCAACTTCTGTCAATGGGGGTCCCTGCTAAAACCAGCCAACTTTGGATTCATCTATGGCTAGTTTTAGGCAACCAGATTTTAGGAATACTGTTCACCTAAGTAACTTAATAAGCCTGAATGGTGATTATAGGTTACCATCAGAAATTTTGGGACCCCTCACACAGCTTCAGGCATGGGCCCCCTGGAGCAGAGAACCGGGAAAACCGGGGGGGGCTCCCGCGAATTGAGAAGGGGGGCGACCGGGCCCTTACAGGTGTTTATGCCTGTACCCCCCTGATGGCGGCCCTGCCCCACATTGCAGATAATTTCATGACCTATAGCATATGCCTGGTTATGAAATAAAGGTATACTTACGGCCTTGACTTCGGACTTCGTGATTCCAGCATTTATATTGTGTCTCCTTAGGTCTGATTTGATAAGAGCTGCAACAGTAACACAGAATAACAAATTACAAAGCCATAGAAAGACGTAGAATGAGATAGTAATAGTCACTTAATAATGAGGCAAAAAACATATCAGCTGTGCAGTATATCCATTATAGATTATCAACTATGAATTCCATACCTTTGGACTAAAGCCGATTACGTTATCCACATTTTCCCAGGGAGAAGATGAGTGTGCATTTATTATATATATATATTATATATATATATATATATATATATATATATATATATACACACACACACACACACACACACACACACACACACACACACACACAGTACTGTGCAAAGGTTTAGAAATGCTGTAAAATTAGAATTCTTTCAGAAATATATATTTGAATTGTGTATTTCTATTAATTTACCAAATGCAAAATGAGCGAACAAAAGAAAAATCTAAATCAAATCAATATTTGGTGTGACCACCCTTTGGCTTTATAGAAAAAACAAAAAAAAACGGCATCACTTCCTACACTTGCACAAAGTCAGGGGGTTTTGTAGGATTAGAGTCAGGTGTATGTTTAACCAATTATACCAAGCAGGTGCTAATGATCATCAATTTCATATGTAGGGTGAAACAGTCATTAACTAAAAAGGCTGTATAGGAGGCTTAAAACTGGATGAGGAACAGCCAAACTCTGCTACAAAGGTGAGGTTGTGGAAGACAGTTTACACCATGGCAAGGTAGTTATACTGCATCAGCAAGTTCTCTCCCAAGCAAAGATTTCAAAGCAGACCAAGGTTTCAAGGGGTGTCATTCAAGCCCTTTTGAAGAACCACAAAGAAACGGGAAATGTTGAGGACCAAAGACGCAGTGGTCAGGCAAGAAAATGTAAAGCGTTTTTTGTCCCAGGACTTCATATTCCCGATATGTGCCTGCTCTACCATGTACTTATGTACGTATGAGAAAGTATCCCGTTCTCTTTATATTGCTTCCTTCATGTGAAATCATTGGTGTTCCTGCCAGTCCCTCTGCTTTCCTGTTAAAAATTGACCACACTAAGCAGATCACACCGTGGTCTGTTCTCCAGCTATGCTGGGAACTCCTTCTGTTCTCATCCAATGATCAGGTTTGTCCTGACATGCCCCCGCTGCAAGCCTTTCACTGGGAAGCTCAGTGTGCTGCTACTTCTCCTCCCCCGCTCTTATGCAGCTGAGAACATAGGGAATGTGATCACTTATAAAAAAAAGGGATTTTTTTTTTATATCCAGAATGGGTTTGGGCATTTCATTTCCATTTTAAACTTGTTTACAATCAATCACTTTAATGCAGCAGATGAAAGACACATCATGCTTACTTAAAGCGGGGGTTCCCATCACATTTTTCAATTTTTAAACATATCTGCTTTCATCTCTCGTTGTAAATGTCAATATAGTGTCACTTACTATTTAAAAAGTCCCGCCGTTCCACCGAGTTATTCAAAAGGAACACTTTATATTGTTGTCTGCAGAACGTTCTCATTTTGCTTGTGGGCATTGTGAAGCCCACAAGCAATTACTTCCGGGAATAGTGTGGATGACTAGCTGAAAGGGCCGCCCGTCCCACCCCATTCTCGTGCGTCCGCAATAGAACTGCAGCGCCGCGCTGTCAAACACTTGGGTTGCCATCACAACGAGCGGCGGCGAAAGTGCACGCCGTTGTGATGGCAACAATAAACATCAACAAGCCGGGAGACACAGGGGAATAGGAAAGCAGATTTCATGGGACCGCATAGCAACAGGCATTTCGAGGTGAGTAAAACATTTTTTTTTTTTCTTTTTCAGGTCTAAGCTACAATATAAAGCAAAGTTATATTTTTGATGGAAACTCCACTTTAAGTCCCATTGACATAGGAAGATGTCCAGCAGTGCCATCAGCACAGAATAGGCGGAAACCAGCAAAGATCCATTCCTAGTATTTACTTTTACTAACCCCCTGGATTGGTATTAGGAAAAACCTGCACCCCATGTTCTGGGGCACAGGTATATTAGGGATGCACCAAAATTTCAACGGGCAAAACATATATTGGCAGAAAATGGTAAAAATGCACGCGAATTTGCTGCCATTTTGCCACAATTGAACTGTGCTTTTGGTGTGTTTTTCATAGGGCAACACGGGTGCGTTATCGATGCATTCTTGACGCATTTTCAATGCATTTCAACTGGGAGGTGCATTTTTGGTGCAGTTTTTTTTTTTTAACCGACCAAAAATGCAGCAAGCAAGATTTTTAGTCTGGGTTCACCCTGATGCAATCCGAATGGGTGAGATTCTGTGGATTTTTGCTGGAGACAGGGCGATTGTAATGCGAAGTTGGATGGGATTGGACGCAGCAGTGATGTGTAGTTTTCGCACACATCTGAACACAAGATGCGATTTCAGTGCGGTTTCCACTGATGTCTACGGAGACAAAACAAAAAAAATTGCACTGCCCTGCAGTAAACTCGCATAGGACCCTTTTAGTTGCTGCATTGCATTTGCATTGCAATACATAGATGTGAACAACTTTTATTGAACACAATGTGTTTTTGGACGACATGCAAATCTATGCTTTTTGTAATGCATCAAATTCATAATAAATTGGCATCAGTGTGAACTGGCACTTAACATCACAACGAAAGCGCTACGGACCAGTGCGAAGAAATAGATAGAATTTAAAGCAATACATTTTTTCTTGAGCCTTTCTTGCGCTAAAAGGTGACAATAATGGCTGACGAATTCATATTCATTTAAATTCATGATATTAATAAAAAAAATCAAATACAATTATATATAAAAATGTATATAGTTTTTAAAAACTGTCATTTTCGGTTTTCGGTCAAGTGCATCTTGCATTTTCGGCACCATAATTTACATTCGGTCTAAAGCCTGGTACACATTGAATTTTCCGCAGACAAAGCGTAGGACTTTTGTCCGAAGGGCATTGACTGTAAACTTGTATTGCATACAAACGGCAAAGAATATTCGGGCAACAAACATGAAACTACATGGGTTTTTCAGCTCTTTAGCGCCACCCTTTGGGCAACTTGTGTTAATGTTGTGCTATGGTGAACATTGCTTCTGAGCATGCGAGAGTTTTGTCTGAAGGACTTCTGTACACACGATCAGATAATCCGACAACACACATTTGTTGTCGGACAATTTTAAAGCATGCTATCCAACATTTGTTGGCGGAAAATCCGACAACAATTGTCAGATGGAGCCTACAAAATGGTTGAATTTTCCGACAACAGCCCGTCATTGTCACAATTCCAGTCGGATAATCCAATCGTTTGTACGGGCCTTATAGCGGAGCTCTGGTCAAAAAAAAATTGTCAGATAACATAGTCCCCAAAACATAGCACTATCTCCCCAGCCACGAAAGTAATCTTTGTGCACACGTGCCTTAGTTTCTTTCTCTCCAGATCTGGCCGTATCCATGTTGTGTGTGAGCATTTGCAGCCCAGTTTGTTTCCCTTCCTGGTTATCATGCTGAGGTGCATGCTGGATAACCAGCATGCATCTCGCAATCTCGCGCATGAGCAATAGAACGGCGCACGTATCGGCGTTAGTTTGTTTTGTTGTCATGGCAAGGGGCGGCGACGGAGGAACGTCCCGCCCCGTTGTTATGACAACGCAGATAACAGATCTCGCGCATGCGAAGTAGAACGGGTTTTCGGCAGAGAAAAGCGCATAGCCTCCTGGGAAATTATGACACTATTTTCCCAGGAGTCTGTGCATCTTAGGTAGGATAGGAGAACCACCGCGGTCCAGGAAAAAGGCAGATTAGCAATTCTGCCTAGCAGCAGGGTGTTAAAGGCAAGTAAAAAAAAAATGGTGGCACACAACATTTTTTAACTCATTAAAAGAAAGCTAGTGCAATAAAGTTTAATTTTAGGATGGAGCTCCGCTTTAAGGGGATATGCTTTCACCTCTACTTTGAGCGGCCCCAAAAGCAATCAAACATGTAGCAGTAAGGACTTGATTTTCTTTATCAGTAATACTGTAAACATTATTATGGATTTGTGCCTACCTGTTAAAATGATTCCCACAAACATCCAGGCACAGAGAAATATATTCCCAGCTTGAGGACTGTAGTCTGTTGTCAGCTTTCCCTGAGCCAGGGTGAATAAAATTCCAAATATCTGGAAAAGAGGGTAGAATCACACTGAGAAACAATAAAGATCGCACAGAACTACGTAACATTCATATTTATACTCATATTGAAGCATCAATCAGAATTCTGGTAAGAATTTGAAAGCATATGCCGGAGTAAAATAATAATAGAAGTGAAAAAAATCAGTATAGATCTGTGATATTAAAGCGGATGTGCCATGGGAAAAACATATCAAAAGCCAGCAGCTACAAATACTGCAGCTGCTGACTTTTAATATTAGGACACTTACCTGTCCTGGAGTCCAGCGCCGATCGCAGCAGAGGACGAGCGATCGCTCGTCTCTCTGCTGCTCCCCCCGCCATCCACGCTGAGGGAACCAGGAAGTGAAGCGCTGCGGCTTCACTGCCCGGTTCCCTACGGCGCATGCGCGAGTCGCGCCGCGCCCGCAGATTGGCTCCCGCTGTGTGCTGGGAGCCGAGTGTTCCCAGCACACAACAGGGGGGGGTGACGGGAAGTGACGGAATGCCCGTCTTTTGCCCGTGAATGCCGGGCCGGAAGTGGGTGCAAATACCTGTCTTTAGACAGGTATCTGCACCCCCCTCCCCCTGAAAGGTGTCAAATGTGACACCGGAGGGGGGGAGGGTTCCGATCAGCGGGACTCCACTTTAGGGTGGAGAACCGCTTTAACTCTTATGCACAGGTTTTGTCTCTTTGTAAACACTGCAAGTACAGAAAAGTAGATGCTGATCTGCCAGAAATCCAGTATGCTCTTAATGGACTGACAACACCGTGCCTTCAGGACTACAAAACTGATTTTTCCTTTTTCCTTGTGAGCAATTTATGCAAAATTCCTGCTTCATTCACCACAAGCCTCTGAATATTAATAGTGGTCATTGTGCTGTCTGATTTCCCTAACTGATTTGCAAACACAATCCCGTACATAACATCAGCCCTGGCAATATGGGATTAGTCCGTCAAAATGCTTTCAATAACAGAACAGAATAGTAGCTAAAGGGATTAAAATAGCTAAAGGAAATAAAATTCTAGAACTGCAGCTCAAAGAAATATCTCATCTCCTCTCAGTGCCTGACATATGCAGTATATGGGGGAAAAAATAAAAAATAAAATAAAAACACACAAAAACATTGTAATAAATGTGACGAACGTCCATCTGTCCCATTGGAGAGATTTCCATTCACTTCCTTTCCCATAGTCAAAACAGGAAGTGAGGGAAAACCCTCCCAAGTAAGAGAATCCCTGGCTGTCACTAGAACTAGTGTCCTCCTGGAAAGATTTCACCTTTTCCTGTTCTGGTGACAACCTAAAGTTTAGGATTTTTTTTTACTTTAAGTTATAATGGTAAAACAGGATAAAAAAAAAAAAGTGTTTTTTATCACACAAATCTCCTACTAGCACAAAGGTCAAGTTCCCAAGTCTACAAGAACATAAAACAAGTTTGGCGTTATGTCTATGGTTATAAAGAATTTAAAGGCAAAATCAGAACCACAATTAACCTTTATGGGTGATTCTAAGTAGGCCAGAGGCTGCTACCTTAGAATTTGTGAAAAACATTTACCTGGGCAGAGGCGTTCAGAAGGCCGGAGGAGGTGCCCTCAGACTCTGGGTAGGTGATTTCAACAGCAAACTCAAATCCCAGAGGAAGATATCCCGTCATAAAGAATCTGGAGGTAAAGAGGAAATGTGTTCAAGCTGAAGTTTAATCTGCATATATTAAGCCTTTCTGGGTTTTCATTACATACCTTATTATAGACTCAGTAATGTGATCACCAGCGGTTGCCCGTCCATTAGGGGGCGCCCGTGCCACCAACCCTATAATGTAGTGGATAGATTCATGCATAGCATGAATCCATCCACGGCCGCCCCCTATGAATGCGTCTGGCCCCCTTCAGGTCACCGGGCACATGAATTACAGCAGTGGATTTTTTTTTTTCCAAGCACTTGATTAGAGCCAGAGGCTCGAATAGGCTTAAAAATAGGATAGGCTGGGGTTGCAGAGGATGCGTCCAGAGCCTATCCAGGTGTGTTGCAACAGCGAATGACTGTCAGGACATTGGACGCCTAGCGCCGGGTGACGCACCTTGGAAGCTGCTCCAGGTGAAGAGCTCCAACTGCTGCTCTCACTGCCCACATCCAGGGTAAGGAGGACAGTGGGTGGTGGGGCCACTGGTCACCACTGTGCTTCTCTATACAATACAGGCAAATCAAGAACAATGGAAGGGGTCGGCAGGGTGCTGTACAAAGCTTCCGAAAACATCACAGCTCCCGGCCTCCCTCAGCTCTGATGCAAACAGTGGTTTGACTCTTGGGGTAGAGTTGTGCAAATATCAAAATGTCTTGATGAATGGATGTCAATCTGGAGAGGTAGACGTTCCTAGTCAGGCTGGATTTGGATACAGACTTCCCCGAGTAATGCCCACATGTGATGATGAACCTCCAGGAAAGAACTAAAATTAATGAAATGTAATTAAAAGGGATGGGCCAGGAACAGTCAGGCTGGGGAGGGAAGCCTAGATGCTGCTGGACGTCCTCCAATGAAGAAATGAGCGCTAGCCGACTTGCTGGAGCTTCTAGTGCACACCGAGGAGCTCACAATGTGCAGTGACATCAGAGTAAACTATTTCAGTATAGGAGAGGAGCCATGACTGAAGTGAAGGCTGGCATTCAGCTTTAAAAGAGAAGTATGGTAAAGCTTGTTTGGCCATACTTGTGGGTCACAGGAGTGCGCTTAGTTCTGCACTCCTATTATATAGGTCAGCCGACAGTGTGCTAAAGGCCGTTGTTAGCCGACGTCACAGAGCTTGTCCAGACTCTGCAGGGATCCTGACAATATTGTCAAGACCCACACAGATTCCTGACCAGTAGCTGGCTCATCCTCAGCTGCTGAGAGCCTGAGCCAGCCGCTCCTGCCCCCTCCACAGCCTGGTGCTCCAGTGAGCGCTGGAGAGGCAGAGCAGAGAGTTGGCGACTCACAGTCACCAGCTCTCTGCTCCCTGAAGATTGAGAGCTGAGCGATCAGTGCCTGAAAAGCTGCTCTCAAGCCTCCCCAGTAAACGCTTTTACAGTGGGGTGGTGCGCTTGCAGGATGGAAAAAAAAAAGTCCTGCAAGCAGCATCTTTGGGGGCGGTGAGGGAGCGGTCTATATACTGCTCCTAAACCACCCCTGCCATTGCCCCTGGCAGCGGAGCTTTCCACAAGCTTTTAACCCCTTCTTTGGGGTTAAAAGCGCCCTGCTCCCGCCTGCGGTGCTTAAAGCCAATGCAGCCGTGCGACCAGTGTGAAAGGGGTCTTACAGCTGGCAGGGGAAAGCTGCAGCATTGGACCGATGCTGCATCCACATAAGTGAGTGTGTGATTTGTTTTTGTGTAAAACTATACTTTTCTTTTAACCACCAGCCGCCGTCATATAACGGCGGCAAGGTGGTTGCTTAACTGGGGGTCGCCGTTATTTAACGGCGCCCACCAGAAGCAGTAATGCGCGCCGCCTCGGGCGCGCACACTGAAAATTCTGTGCGTGCCGGGTCTATGAGACCCGGCGCTACACAGATCTCGGTAATTGACCGACAACCGCGGTCTTTTACCATGTGATCGCGCCGTCCAATGACGGCGCGATCACAGGTAAACAAACCGGCGTCATTTGATGACGCCGGTTCCTCCCTCCTCTCGCTGTACCGATCGGTACAGTGTGAGAGGAGAGCGCGGATGGCAGCAGCAGTGTGGGATGGATCTGTGACTATTGCAGTCACAGATCCATCCATCCCTGCTCAGCCATCCCTGCATTAACCCCTGCAATGCTCTGCCTTCCCTGTGCAATACTCTGCAAATACCCCCGCGCAATACTCTGCAAATACCCCCGCGCAATACTCTGCAAATACCCCCGCGCAATACTCTGCAAATACCCCCGCGCAATACTCTGCAAATACCCCCGCGCAATACTCTGCAAATACCCCCGCGCAATACTCTGCAAATGCCCCCGCGCAATACTCTGCAAATGCCCCTGCCAGTACTCTGAAGTACCCCCCGCGCAATACTCTGAAGTACCCCCCGCGCAATACTCTGAAGTACCCCCCGCGCAATACTCTGAAGTACCCCCCGCGCAATACTCTGAAGTACCCCCCGCGCAATACTCTGAAGTACCCCCCACACAATACTCTGCAATACCCCCCACACAATACTCTGCAATACCCCCCACACAATACTCTGCAATACCCCCCACACAATACTCTGCAATACCCCCCACACAATACTCTGCAATACCCCCCACACAATACTCTGCAATACCCCCCACACAATACTCTGCAATACCCCCCACACAATACTCTGCAATACCCCCGCACCAATACTTTGCAATACCCCCGCACCAATACTTTGCAATACCCCCGCACCAATACTTTGCACCTGAGCGTAGCTTGTTTGGTCGTTTTTTTCGGGCGTTTTGTCGCGCGTATTCATGCGTATTTGCGCGTTTGCATACAGCGTCGTCCGACGTTTTTGTACTTCAACGTTTTTTATTTTAGCCAATAGGATAAATTATCATCTTTTCATCACTTGTTGCTATGTTGGTAGATTTTATTTATCTTCTGCCTGGGTGAAATGTTCTATTGATTAAAGCGACGAAACGCCCGTAGCAAACGCTCATTGTCGCGCTAGTCGCTTGAATCGAGCGTTTCCATTACTTTCTATGGGAAATACAAACGCTCAAAAACGCCCAAACCGCCCGATTCGCGCGACAAAAAAGGGTCCGGAACTTGTTTGAGCTTCAGGCGTTCGGCGTCAGGCGTTTTGGAGTGGAGATGTGAACCATCTCTATTGGGAATAATGTATTTTTTCCCCTCTAGCGTTTGAGCGTTGCGCTGCAGGCAACAAAACGCTCAGGTGTGAATGCAGCCTTAAGGATCTCGTACGTTACGTTATAATTACCTGCTCTGTGCACAAGTTTTGTACAGGGCTCCCCTGATCCCCCGTCGGTGCTCTTGGGGCCTTTTCTTCCCTGAGTGCCCCTGAAGGCGCTTGCCATGAGGGCACTCCTGCATGCTCATTCTCCTGCCCCGCTCTGTTTGTCCAAATGACACAGAAGGGGGATTGATCCCGCCCTCTGCTCCCTCTTCACTGGCTGTGATTGAAAGCAACAGGAGCCAATGGCTCCCGTTGTCATCCATCAGCCAATGAGGAAGCAGAGACTCAGGACAGCAGCTGCTCTCAGACACATTGCTGGATCGTGATAGGACTTGGGCAAGTATTTGGGGGGGCTGAAGGCGGAAGCTGCATACCTTCAGCCTTTAGAAACACTTTACGTCTGAATTGCCACATTTTCGGTTGCAATTATGTGCAATTCTCTTAAAAGTGTGACTCCCGCCCCCTAGCTGTCCTGATTACATCCTCCACACGATTATCAAGCTCCCAATTGAAGTACATGTCTTGTGCTAAGCAATAGATTTGTGTGCCCAAGAAATTGGATCATATCTATTGCACATCTTACAGGGTGCTGTAGTGAGTTGGTGGATGGCGCCACCATCTAAACACAGGAAAACAAGAATTTGCACACTGTGGCATAGTGATAATCTTATCTTTTATTCACCTAAAGTAACATGCATCGCATTTCAGGAACTCGCAGAGGCGCCTTCTGCCTTCAGAAAGGAATCTCGAATCTCCTGTGTACCTACTTGTAGCTGACCCAGACAGTACAAGGAAGGTCATATTCACAAGGTGAAAGACACTTACCCAAGAATGCCGCCCGTCACAAAGACCACTACGAGATTCCCCAGATCCAGTGTAAAGGTGAAGACCAGCATCCCAATAAACGACAAGATGTACACAATCAGAGTCGTTTGTCTGTAAAGAAAACCTACAGTTACAGCCAGTAATTAAAGGAATACTCCAAGGTATATATTAAATAGCAGATTCATATTTGTATTCATTAGGTCTTTATTAAGAAGGGTTATATGTGCAAATGTCACGCTGCCCAACCTGGTATCTCTGAAAAACCCACAACTGTGCAGATGTAAAAGGTTTAAACATTAAGGTAACAATACATTAAAGTATAACTAAAGGCAAAAAAACATTTATTTTAACGTTTGGGATAGAGTGGAGAGGAATTAGAACCCCTGTCAGTTTTTATTGCCGTCTGTGCCCCCATTAGGGATTTTTTTCTGGATATTTTTGTTATGCTGTCTCTCACTTTTAAATTAAACCTACCATTAAAATTATAGACTATAGACTTATAAACTTACAAAATCAGCAGGGGATCAAATACTTTTTTCCCTCACTGTATCATTACAGGTATTAAATCCATACAGATGCCAGAATACAATAATTTTGTGTTAGTGATCCTTTAGGCCCCTTTCACACGGAGCTGTCTGTCTGTTTTGATGGACTCCGCTTACTCAGCAAGGATCAATCCATTGAACTCTGCTGAGCAGGCGGATTACGAATCAGTCTCTGCCCACTGTGCAGAGATGCACCTGTCAGAGTCCCGCTCTCCCCAGAGATCGGATGAAAACAAACCGCCTGTCCGTTTTCATGCAATTCCATTAGATCTGATCCATCAGACGGATGAAAAAAAAAAACAAAAAAAAAAAAAAACGGGTTTCCATCCTTCTGGATTTGGCCGATTGTATAGCAACGGATGTCAGTGGACATGTCACCGCTGACATCCCTCGCTCCATAGGATGTGCATGGAGCGTCCAATCAGATCCTCCTGAAGAACGGACATGCGGACCTGATCAGACAGCATGTGTGAAAGGACCCTTAAAGTTTATAACAAATAGTTTTCAGAAAGACACACTAGGTGTTGAATTACTACATTTACTACCAGATATCTACTCATTGTATATGGACATAGAACAGAGGCAAAAGTATACACAGAACACAGCAGTGAAAACCGGTTAGAGGTTCAGCGTTTACCTACTTGTAAGTTTTAGTATAATCCAGCCACACACCACAGATGACAGAGCCAACCATTCCAGCTATGACCAGGGTGAGCCCAATCCGTCCTGCGTTTACTTCTTCCCCCTGTCAGCAATATCACCAAGACAGACAGATTAGTTTCAATCTCACTCATTGTTGGGCTAATACCGTGCGACATAAAATATTACAACGACCACCATTTTATTCTCCAGAGTCTTTGCTAAAGAAATTATATATAAGGCTTGGTGCCAGAAATGGGCTTGGTCCTTAAAAGCGGAGTTTCACCCAAAAATGGAACTTCCGCTTTTCGGAACTTTCTACCCCCCTCCACTTTTGTACCTTTCAGGGGGGAGGAGGGAGCAGATACCTGTGTAATACAGGCATTTGCTCCCACTTCCAGGCAAAGGTCACAGCGGCGACCAACACCATGTCCAACGCCTACTTTGTACAACCCCCCCCCCCGCTGTCTTCTGGGAGACACACAGGTCCCAGAAGACAGCAGGGACCTGTAGGATCGTGCAGCGTGACTCGCGCATGCGCAGTAGGGAACCAGAAAGGGAAGCCGCAAGGCTTCACTTCCCGATACCCTTACCAAAGATGGCAGCGCCCCCACCCTAGAGCCAAGGGACAGATCGGCTTTGGGTGCCGACATCGCGGGTGCCCTGGACAGGCAAGTGTCCTAATATTAAAAGTCAGCAGCTGCAGTATTTGTAGCTGCTGACTTTAATTTATTTATTTCGGCAGAACTTCACTTTAAGTGGTCAAATCAGTTAAGTGTCATTATATGTGTTCTGAAAGAACACACATATATCAGATAAAATCTCTGCAAATATCTATGTACTAAAACACACCCCTAAAAAACTCAGTGTAATTTATATACATTCTTTGCACCCATCTTCTGCATCGCTGGGCATTCTTCCATGAAGATTCCTAAGAAATGCAGAGCAGACATCTCGCAAGAAGACACCTCCAGTCAATTGCAAAGTCCAACGAGCAGTTAAACCTTGCAGGTTGGGCGCAAAACCACAGCAAGGGGGGGACATACAGTTCTCGTATGGCTCCAAGCACAAATCAAAATGACACATTTTAGCCTCTGGCAACACTGGTATGTCATGGGTGCAGAGTGTCACTTCAAGTGTGAGGCTCCCAGTGCAGTGCAAGGCAAATACTGTACATACAACATAGGTTTGTTTATTGTGAGCATGTAATATGTGGCCAGATTTAGAATTTTACTTTGGACAGAAACCCATTGACAGGGAGAGGAGAGCCGCGGGTTGTCTGTACTGTATATCTCCCCCTCAGCTGAAGGAGAGAGAGAGAGAGAGAGAGAGAGAGAGAGAGAGAGAGAGAGAGAGAGAGAGAGAGAGAGAGAGAGAGAGAGAGAGAGAGAGAGAGAGAGAGAGAGAGAGAGAGAGAGAGAGAGAGAGAGAGAGAGAGAGAGAGAGAGAGAGAGAGAGAGAGAGAGAGAGAGAGAGAGAGAGAGAGAGAGAGAGAGAGATTAATTGAATTTGATGTGCTGCTGCCGCCTTGCTTCCTGCCCGCTGTTTTTCTCCCTGAGAATTATGGCACTGATTTCTAGGGGGGGAAACGCCCTCCCTTGCCCTATGGAGCGGACGCCCATGCCACAGTGGCCACTATATTTTAGATTTGTAAGTGGTACTGAAATGGGAGGCCAGCCAACACTCCTGGGAGCTGTAGTTCAAGATTTAGGATTGGTTCATGCCACAGGAACAGTCCAGATTGCATCGCTAGGGATTATACCGGAAGATACCCTCCCAGTTTAAATGTACATGATGTGGATGAGAACCATGTATATGGCTCGCAAACTTATATTACAAAAATGGATATCAATTTACCCGCCTACGATAGATCAATGGAACAAAGCAACTAATCTTAATTTAAGACGAGAGGAACTGACAAACATAGGTGGTGTGCTTAAAAAAAAAAAAAACATCATACCCGAGGGACCCACTACAGAAGCTGGAAATCGCTGTAGTAGTTGGCGTTCTTCCAGATTCATGCTGGTGTTCTGTGTGAGAGGGTAGCTCCCTTGGCCCTGCCACCATGAATGAATACAAGACAATCTCTGATTGGATGAGGTGAAGAAGAGGGGGGTGGCGTCATCATTCATGATATTAACCTTGTCCAATAAGAGAATGCCTTGTATTCAACAAGTTGGCCTATGTGTCTTGGATACTCAACATTCAGCTCTCCCAGCCTCATTTCCCAACACCGTTCCTGTCCACCCGAGTCTAGGCTGTTCCCACCTGTATTCTATCTCCTCCCGTTACATTCTCCATAATATAAAATAATAATAATCGATTAGGGAGAGTGACACCTCAAAAGGTCAAAGCTTGTGTGCACATCCAGATTATCACAGTGCAGGTTACCTCTCCAGCATCGGCCAAAACTGGAATCTGTTTTTGGTGAACAGACTTCATAAGAAATAAAAAAAAAAAAATCAAACAGCTCTGTAATTCCAAAATAAGGAAACTCTTGTTTAGACTGGAGCTCTTCATAAAATAACCCTGACACACGATACAGATCACAGGCATTCATATTGACAGTGATGTAAAGGAGACTGACCTCGTAATGAAATGTAATCATTTGGTTTAGCAGCGTGGACACAGAATAGAAGGAGCCGGTCATGATCCCTGCAATAAAAAGAACAATTTCTTATCTCATGCCTGAATAAATATTTTGCCATGGATAAAGCCAAGGCTGATGAAGACAAAATGAACTTGACACTGCAAATACCGAGAACATGATTCACTAGAGATGAAGGACCGATCCTCACCCATTTCTTCCTCTTACAGGGAGATTACAGGATTGCATTTCACAGATATCATGTACAAACCTGCAGGTCTCTTCTATTCATGGATTATAGAATACAGAAACCCTGGTATATATATATATAGTACAATGTGGCCGTCTGATGACTACTGCTACACTTTGTGTTTCTCCTGTCTGTGTTGCATGTTTATTGGATCCAATTTGCTCCAAGAAGTTTTGTGGAGATAATCCGACGATTCCTCCTACCTCATTTTATTCTTTCCCATCTCTCCTCCCCCCCCCCTCCATGTTTTTATCCCTATACCGACAGGGAAACCTATTGAGCCGCGCAAATGAACAATTATGGATCTCTGTGGCCACACAGTCTTATACACGTGTAAAGCAAACACATTATACTTCTGACTTATTTGATATATTTTTACTACAGACTCGGTCATCTTAAAAACCAAAAGGTTAATTAACCCACTAATGACTAAGATGCCTAGTACAAATTTAGCAGTGACAGTGCATGTGTCAGGCTTACAATAACTCTATGACCTACTTGTATAGGCGAAATACTCTGAATGTACGTTCCTCCACCCCAAACTCACTCATCCACACTATACTGCCAAAATTATTGGGCCTCCCCTCCAAACCATTTGGTGGAGGGGTTGTTTTTCAGGGGTTGGGCTTGGCCTCTTAGTTCCAGTGAAAAGGAACTCTTAAGGCGTCAGCATACCAAGACATTTTGGACAATTTTCTTTATTTTCATGACTATGAAAATTGTATATTTACACTGAAGGCATCAAAACTATGAATTAACACATGTGGAATTATACATAACAAAAACGTGTGAAACAACTGAAAATATATTTCATATTCTAGGTTCTTCAAAGTAGCCACCTTTTGCTTTGATTACTGCTTGGCACACTCTTGCCATTCTCTTGATGAGCTTCAAGAGGTAGTCACCTGGCGCAGCACCCCATCACTCTCCTTCTTGGTCAAATAGCCCTTACACAGCCTGGAGGTGTGTTTGGGGTCATTGTCCTGTTGAAAAATAAATGATGGTCCAACTAAACGCAAACCGGATGGAATAGCATGCCGCTGCAAATGCTGTGGTAGCCATGCTGGTTCAGTATGCCTTCAATTTTGAATAAATCCCTAACAGTGTCACCAGAGCACCCCCACACCATCACACCTCCTCCTCCATGCTTCACGGTGGGAACCAGGCATGTAGAGTCCATCCGTTCACCTTTTCTGCGTCACACAAAGACACGGGGGTTGGAGCCAAAGATCTCAAGTTTGGACTCATCAGACCAAAGCACAGATTTCCACTGGTCTAATGTCCATTCCTTGTGTTCTTTAGCCCAAACAAGTCTCTTCTGCTTGTTGCCTTTCTTTAGCAGTGGTTTCCTAGCAGATATTCTACCATGAAGGCCTGATTCACACAGTCTCCTCTTATCAGTTCTAGAGATGTGTCTGCTGCAAAAGGTGGCTACTTTGAAGAACCTAGAATATGAAATATATTTTCAGTTGTTTCACACTTTTTTGTTATGTATAATTCCACATGTGTTAATTCATAGTTTTGATGCCTTCAGTGTGAATCTACAATTTTCATAGTCCTGAAAATAAAGACAACTCTTTGAATGAGAAGGTGTGTCCAAACTTTGTCTGTACTGTATATAATTTTTTTTATTATTATTAAAAAACCCTGCAGTTATAATAATAGGCTTACAAATATGCAAAAGTGTAAAAAAACAATTACTTTTTAAATCTGTAATTGTATCTGACAATTACAATATAAAATAAATGGCCCTGCAGAGGCTACTGTCCCTAATGTGTGGGGCCTAATCTGTGACATCATGGCCATTGATGGCAAAAGGCGAGGTGATGCATGTCAATCTCAAAACCCATTTTATAAGTACCTGTCATTTTAATAAAGGATGTAGTGTTAGCATGTTTACGGTATGCCTCGGTTCTTCCATGGGATTGCTGAGGATTATGTGAAGCGGATCGTGGTTTGTTGGCTGGTTTCTTGACCCTACTGGCTTGGTGCCATTAAAGTGGAGTGAGATCTGGGTACAAGTATATGCCAAGGTGGCCAGCTGCCTAGTGACCTACTATATAGATAGAGAGAGTGAGAGAGATCATGGCGTTCGGTAAGAGGCTGAGATACTTGTGGTGTGGGACATTGGAGGATAACACCAGTTTGTTTTTACGTCACATTGAGGAAAGAAGTTCACTGACTTTTCCCCATTTGAATTGCTCACTTTCTTATTTATATTTATGGATGAGCACTTTTGTCACACATTGTTTGGAAGCACACCGGCCTCTCCTATATTTGCATAAGGGGCAGATACCTGCACAGAACAATGTGGCTCCTCCCAGTTATGTCCTGTGTTCTCCCTTCTCATTTTTTAAAACAAGAAACACAACTCAAAAAAGGAGAGCGAAAGGAATGAGATCCTTTGCTAGTTCCAGGTAAAGAATAAAATAGTTTCTACAGGGGGAGGAGTACACCACTTCCTCAATCAGTAGCACCCAACAATCACCTCTCAATAATACGGAGAAAAAGATTAGGCAAGGTGGCCAATGGATCTTATCAAACATGGTATTTCAAAAGGTAACAAAGATCCTAACCCTGGTGCTAAAGCTTTGTATAATAGGACTCAACTGGGTTACGAATAACACCCTTCCCCTTTCAATCAAGATCTTTTAACCCGAAATGTCAGCTAAACGTTGTCAATTAATATGAATGTCCTACTATTCTGCAGGAATAGCCAGATATTACCTAATGTGCGTATTTATGTGCATTCAGCAGCAAACTGTAGAGTTTGTGTACAGCAAACCATTCCGAGAACATTTATCAGAAAATGCATTCCAAAACGAAAGCTGAACTCGGAGTGGTTGCTGGTTTTACTACTGTGCTGTATCTTTCAAGAAAAACAAAAAAGTAGACTGGATAAACAATGGAGACCAATGATAGTGCAGCAGTGATAGATGGAGAGTCCATGATAGAACTGCATCTTACCATAACTAATCAGAAGAAGAACAAAGGGAACATTTTTGAAGAGATTAACGATGGAGACCTTGTAGGAGTACTCTTCAGCTGAGCTGTCCTTCAGAACGGCTTGCGATTGGCTGGGGGGGATCTTCGGCTTCTCTTTAAAGACTGAAATAAATCAACAAGCTGGTCAGATGAAACGTTACAGTAGATATGTCTTATTGAGTATACAATCATATTCTTTTTGCTTTGCCAACAAAATGGGGGATGTAAAGTTGTTTTCACACCACTTTAGGGGAGCAGCTTCCTTAACCACTTGCTTACTGGGCACATAAACCCCCTTCGTGCCCAGGCGAAATTTCAGCTTCCGGCACTGCGTCGCTTTAACTGACATTTGCGCGGTCGTGCGACGTGGCTCCCAAACAAAATTGACATCCTTTTTTCCCCACAAATAGAGCTTTATTTTGGTGGTATTTGATCACCTCTGCGGTTTTTATTTTTTGCGGTATAAACATAACAAAACAAAAAAAAAAAAAAAAAAAAAAGTGTGACAATTTAAAAAAAATATATATATATTTTACTTGTTGCTATAATAAATATCCCAATTTTTTTTTAAAAAAAACTATTTTTTTTCTCAGTTAAGGCTGATACGTATTTTGACGTATTTTTGTAAAAAAAAAGCGCAATAAGCGACTGGTTTGCAAAATACAAAATGGGGAACAGAATTATGATTTTTTTTTATGATTTTTTTTTTTACTAGTAATGGCGGTGATCTGCGATTTTTATTGGGACTGCGATATTGCGGCGGACGTATCGGACACTTTAGACACAAATTTGGGACCATTCACATTTATACAGCGATCAGAGCTATAAAAATGCACCAATTACTGTATAAATGTGACTGGCAGGGAAGGGGTTAACACTAGGGGGTGAGGAAGGGGTTAAATGTGTATCCTGGTTGTGTTCTAACTGTGTGGGGGGAGGGGGGTGACTGGGGGAGGTGACCGATTCTGTGTCCCTATGTACAAGAGACACAGATCGGTCTCCTCTCCTCTGACAGCATGTGAAGCTCTGTGTTTACAAACAGAGCTCCACGTCCTGCTGTGTTACCGACGATCACGTGTACCCGGTGGACATCGCGGCCGCCAGGTACACGCATCGGCTCTTCAGCGATGCGCCGGGACAGTGTTTACCCGCTGCGCGCCCCCCAGAGGCGCGCGTGGGTAATGCACTTTAAATGACGTCCAAAGATGTCCACTTGGCACTTGAGAGCCGCGCTGTTGACGTCTTTTGTCAATAGCGCGGGTCTCAAGTGGTTAATATATTTTACATTACCATAGCGCAGAGTTCTCCATTTACTCTTTGCCAACAATAACAAAACTTAATTTATTATCAAGAAGGATAGAAGTTACCAAATCCAAGGGGCTTAAAAAAGCCTGACCAAACGATACTTTAAAAAAAAAAAAAAAAAAAAAATATACAAAAAAATAAAAAAAAACTTCATCGCTGGCTTAAAAGGGATTTAGCTTGATTGACTGGGCACAACAACCCAATTTTTAACAGATTTGCCTAGTCGTGGATAGAACCAAATCTGATCATTTGAAGTAACACTAAAAGGCAATTTTTTTTATATTTTCAAATAACAAACACGTTATACTTACCTGCTCTATGTAATGGTTTTGTACAGAGCAGCCCCGATCCTCCTCTTTTTAGGTCTTCCCCACCCCACCCAGTGCCCAGAGTAGCAAGCCTCTTGCTATGGGGGCACTCAAGTAGGCTCGCCTTCAAGCAGGACTCCTGTGAAGGGACATTGTCCATTCACACACAGAGCACAGCTCGGCCCTGCTCTCTCCTCATTGGCTGTAATTGACAGCAGCAGAAGCCAATGACTCCCGCTGCTGTGTGAGGAGACCCGGGAGTCTCGGTGCTCTCATGCACATCGCTGGATTTGAGATCAGGCTCAGGTAAGTATAAAAGGGGAATAACAGAAAAAATTTAAACCTGCGCAAAAAAAAATAAAAAAAATTTAAGATGTGATTGTGTATATACATAAAAAAATCAGAAATGTAAGTAGAGGAAACTATCTCCTGTCTCCTCCACTAAACTCCAATGAAAATACACACACATGTATGTTACCTTGTGCTCACTACACAATCATTGATTATATATGCGATTAAAATTGCGGGCCAATTGCCCCTAAATAATGTAAACACGCTGAAATGTCCACAGCAAAAGGTAAAGTTCCAAACAGAAGGGGATCTCCAAAAAGATGTAGAATTCTTAAATGAGAGTCCACGATGACATGTGAATAAAACCCAGGAAAGAGTGAATAAGTAAAGGAATCCTCCACCACCAGGTACTAGCCGCTTACCAGACTGTATGATCCCTTGGTTAAAAGAGATCACACATGCTTTGTGGCTTATTTCCTAGCCCTGGGTCTCTGTCTCAGCGGAAAGGATTTTCACAAATGTTCAGCTCACACGACAACCTCAGCAGGTGTCAAGATGGCCCATGTGGAACAATAAAACACTTCCATAGTGTAACCCAGGGGTTGACAAATTTGCTTGGAATCTAGGAGCCAGCTAAAAAAAGTTAGGAGCCAGAAAACGCACCCCGTCCCGACGAGCTTGCGCGCAGAAGCGAATACATACGTGAGCAGCGACCGCATATGTAAACGGTGTTCAAAACCACACATGCGAGATATCGCCGCGATTGGTAGAGCGAGAGCAATAATTCTAGCCCTAGACCTCCTCTAACTCAAAACATGCAACCTGTAGATTTTTTAAAACGTCGCCTATGGAGATTTTAAAGGGTAAAAGTTTGTCGCCATTCCACGAGCGGACGTAATTTTGAAGCGTGACATGTTGGGTATCAATTTACTCGGCGTAACATTAACTTTCATAATATTAAAAAAATGGGGATAACTTTACTGTTGTCTTATTTTTTAATTAAAAAAAAAGTGTAATTTTTTCCCAAAACAGTGCGCTTGTAAGACCGCTGTGCAAATACGGCGTGACAGAAAGTATTGCAACGATCGCCATTTTATTCTCTAGGGTGTTAGGATAACAAATATATATAATGTTTGGGGGTTCTAATTAGAGGGAAGAAGATGGCAGTGAAAATAGTGAAAAATTACATTAGAATTGCTGTTTAACTTGTAATGCTTAACTTGTAATACCAACGGCCACCACCAGATGGCGCCATCTTACACATCTGGTGGTAATAACTTGTAATACCAACGGCTCACCACCAGATGGTGCCAGCTCAGTCGCCAGGACCCTATTTCTAGTCGCCATGGCGACCTGGCGCCCGGGATTTGTCGAGCCCTGGTGTAACACATAAAAATGTATTTATTAAAAAGTTTAAAATTGCACTTACAATTAGGTAGATGTATATAGGCGATACAATTTGTAAAAACAAGCCGGCCGGCTCTCGATCACAGCCCGTAGCTTCCCGGGACTGGCACAGTACGCGATGACGTCAGCACGCCGCATCAACGATTCCCTTGAATAGAGCGGACGGCGACTTGTCAGGCGGCTGAGTCACCTGAAAGGTCGCCCCTGTGTGAACCGGCTATAAAAAGAGACCCTCTTACCATTCTGTTAAAGTGTATAAAATCTGCTTTGTACAAAGAAGAGATTACCAATAAGTGGTTCTCCTCCTACCTACCTCTGTGCACTTTCAGTGTAACATACAACACAATCTCCTCCGCTCCTCTTTCTGTTGTGGTACCACAAGGCTCCATCCTTGGACCACTCCTATTCTCCCTATACCTCTTCACTTGGTCAGTTTGACCTTCAATACCACCTCTATGCTGATGACACCCTGATCTATCGCTCTCAACTTACCCCCTCAATCTCCTCACATATCACTGCAGCTCTCTCCTCACTGGCCTACCTTTACACAGGCTATTATGAATGCTGATACTAGACCAATACACCTTACTAACCGATCTGTGACTGCTGCTCCCCTCTGCCAATCTCTTCACTGGCTTATACTACCCCACTGTATAAAATGAAATACGAACCACAACATAGCCCCCAGCTACATCATCAGCCTCATCTGCAGAGGTCACCTAAATTGTCCTCGCCACTTGTTTCAAGATCTCCTGCCCTCTAACTCCCTTGTTACCTCCTCACATGAACGCCTCCAGGACTTCTCCCATCCTCTGGAACTTTCTGCCCCAGTATGTCTGGCCAGCCCCTACCTTGTCTGCCTTTAGGCGATCCCTGAAAACTCATCTATTCATGGAAGCCTACCCTGCCTCCACCTAAGAACTGTACCCGAGTCACCTCCATTACATCATCCCCGCAGCTATTACCTTTTGTACCACCTCCCCCTCTCTTTAGATTGTAAGCTCCATGAGCAGGGCCCTCCTATTCCAACTGTATTGTAATTACACTGTCCCCTGCTCCCCCCCCCCCCTACATTGCAGAGAGTTGCGCAAACTGTAAGCACTATGTTAATTGTGAATAATAATAATTTCGTTAAAATGCATTTGTGGCCGGGTCTAACATACAAATCAGTAAAACAGGTTTTCTTTTTCACTGAATCCGACTATCACCGATACACCTACTTCATACAAATACAAAAATAATAAAGAGCCAAGAGGCTGCCGGAATTTTCCATCCTGTAATAAACACAGACATCCAAGGATCCATGTGGAAATTTCCACTGTTCCAGGATAAATGTCATCTGTGCATGAAAACTAAAAATGATAGAACATTGTCATTGCTCCTCAGCGCTGGTTTTTAGCGCACCAATCATTAGAGAGTGAGGGATGAAGACTACAGAATTTGACAAGTGCTTGCTGCCTGTAGAAAGTTTCACTTTCAATGCTATTGGTTAGAAAATAAAAGCTAGCCTCTGATTGGCCATCATGGATCACAATACTTTTCCTTTCCTCCAGTTTTGAAAAAAAAATTCTGCTCCCTGATAAGGATTTATAGCAGGACTATTCATGAAGACTTGCAGATAAACTACCTACCATTCATTCCTTACCATATCACCACTAATTGCACAGCCCTCTTTTGACACAGGAAGTTGCAATGTCAAAATTCGGAGTAAAAAATAGTGAGAATTTAGACAGACTGGCAAAAACAAACCGTTAAAGTGGGAAAAAAATATATATATATATATATATATATATATATATATATATATATATATATATATATATATATATATATATATATATATATATATATTCTCTTTCATCAAATAAAGTTCCACCTTCAGCTTCTGTCCGTTGATTACAAAGGATGAAAAAAAAAAAAAAAATTGTAATCTTGCCTACCACTGAGATTTAAAAGGACAGGTTGGTGGCATGATGTTTATTACAATGCCTATAAAATCGCGCCGTCAGACAGCGCTGACCACAGACAAAATGCAAAGAGCCAATCAATCAGTGGAACTCTGTGCCTTGTGATCGCTGTAACAGCCAATCACAAATGTAAACACTATTATTGTTTACACTTGCAAGCCCTCCCCTTTTTCCACTGCGAGAGGAAGGAAAGTGCTCCCAAAACGTAAAACAGTAATAGTGTATACATTTGTGATTGCTGTGATTGGTTGTCACAGCGATCACAAGGTACAGAGCCAGTACAGGAGCATGAAGGAAGGGAGGGAGGGGCAGCATATTCTGTTTAATAATGCCCCCCCCTCCACCCCACTACATGCCCTGCCTAACCTGTATTAAAATTTTTTAAAAAATCTGTATTCCCCCCCTTTTTTTTTTTTTAACTCCTCTGGTCCGGTCACCGGAACTGCAGCTCTGTCTTCCCAATGGCTGGGACATGAGAGCCTATGATTGGCATTACAGCTCTGGGAAAATCGACAGACATTGTTAAGCACTTCCTCCCCTCTCCTGCAGCCGCCTGACTGACACAGGGGGATGATGTGACTGGACCAGAGCAAACTAAAATGGTAAACACACACACACACACACACACACACACACACACACTTTTTATTTTTGGTAGTATTACACTTTGAAATTGTACACTAGATACAGTGCATTATTAAAATCCTATGTTTTAACTGCCTCAATCAGCAGGTTTCTTCATCTTCCAAAAATTGTGTTAAAAAAAACAAAAAAAAAAAAAAAACAGAGATCACCTTGGGGTGTCTACTTTGGGGGGAAAAAAAGCCATTGGGGGTTCATGATGTCCTGGCATTGATATTTTTTATGATTTGTAAGAAAAAGGATAGAAAACCTTTTTTTCTCTTATATAAAAATAATATATAGCACAAAAAGAACTCTATGACTTGCCAACCGCTCACAGTATATATACGTCATTACTTTGACATTTAATACTGAGGTTATGGTAGCAGATAGCTGCCATAACCAGTGGCGGAACTACCGCCATAGCGACCCACGCGGGCGCTATGGGGCCCGCAGCCGAGAGGGGCCCGGTGAGGATCTGTGTTGCTAACCGTCCGTTTTTTTTTTTTGTTAATTTTTTTTTTTTTTCCCAACAGTCCGGTACAGGGGCGGACTGATCAGTCGGGCAGAAACCGAGGACCCCAGAGTCAGGGGGGCCCCATGAGCTGCTCAGTCTGCCCCTGGATGTGCCCACAGTTTATTATGCAAAATTAGGAACGTTTGTGCACCGCAGAGGTAGTGAGTGATGTCAACCTTGCCTGCAGATGATGAGGCTGTATGTAGGTGCTGGCCAGGATTACAGAGCGATCATGGAGCCATGAGGATTAATACAATGACAGGCGCTCTGGCCACCTATCCTCCTAGGGAATTCAGCAGAGGGGCGGGGCCACAGTATACATCCATGCCGCGGGGGAAAGCCAGTGAGAGAGCTGGAGGCTGGAGAGGGAAGACACAGTGGAGTCTTGTGTGTGGCAGCAGGTCAGTGTGTAATCACAGCATGTCTGTGATCATCAGCCAGGCTAAGTGTTCCTTCTTCCCCAGTGCCCATCTACCAGGAGCTATTCCCTGACACACGGATATCTGTACACTGAGTGTCGAAGTGTACAGATATATCAGTGTTGTATACAAGGAATAGCTCTCAATATACAGATATCAGTGTCAGGGAAAACTCTCAGTGTATAGATGTCAGTGTAACACATAAGGAATAGCACTAAGTGTTATTCCCTATGTATAACTGACATCTATACACTGAGAGTTTTCCCTGACACTGATATCTGTATATTGAGAGCTATTCCTTGTATACAACACTGATATATCTGTACACTTGGACAAAAAGAACCATCAGTGAGAAGAATGTCCCTTACATTAGTGGTCAGCAGAAAGAATGTTCCCTACATTGGTGGTCGCCATAAAAAATTGTCCCTTGCATTGGTGGTCTGTGCGAATAATGTTCCCTACATTGGTGGTCCCCAGAAAGAATGTTCCTTGCATTGGTGGTCCCCAGAAAGAATGTTTCTTACATTGGTGGTCTGTGCGAATAATGTTCCTTACATTGGTGGTCACCAGAAAAAATTGTCCCTTGCATTGGTGGTCTGTGCGAATAATGTTCCTTACATAGGTGGTCAGCAGAAAGAATGCTCCTTACATTGGTGGTCTGTGCGAATAATGTTCCTTACATAGGTGGTCAGCAGAAAGAATGCTCCTTACATTGGGGGTCTGTGCGAATAATGTTCCTTACGTTGGTGGTCACCAGAAAGAATGTTCTTTGCATTGGTGGTCACCAGAAAGAATGTTCTTTGCATTGGTGGTCACCAGAAAGAATGTTCTTTGCATTGGTGGTCACCAGAAAGAATGTTCCTTGCATTGGTGGTCACCAGAAAGAATATTCCTTGCATTGGTTGTCAGCAGAAAGAATGCTCCTTACATTGGTGGTCTGTGCGAATAATGTTCCTTGCATTGGTGGTCAGCAGAAGAATGTTCCTGCAGACCCTGATGTAAGTGGGAACTCTGATGTAAAGGGAATGCAGTGGACTCTGATATAAGGTGGTCTCTGGTCACCAGCGCCCCTCCCCCCACATCAGAGTTCCCCCTTAGATCATGATCTGCAGCGTTCCCCTTTACATAAGAGTTCCCTTTTACTGTAAGGGGGAATCCTGCAGACTCTGATGTAAGGGGGGAACCCAGTGCTGGTAGGGTTATAGTAACCTGACTTTCATGTAAATGGAGAAATATGTTTTTTGACTTTTGTTTAACTTAAACACATTGCTAATAGTACTAGCTACATGTTTATAGTTCAAACATTTTACTTGCACTATTTAGCACTGAAAACAGTAATTTTAGGTAGTTTTTTGCAGTGCCAGTAAAAAATTGGTGTCGTTCGTAAATTTTGGCATCCTTGTCAGTAAATTTCACTTCAGGGGGTTGGCAACACTGGTGAGGATGAAGAATGTAATCCGGCTCCCAGCCCCGCGAGCCCGACCGTGTCCCGAGCAGAGGCGTCGTTAGGCCCGGGTTAGGGGGGCTGGAGCCCCGAATGTGCCCCTGAAAAGCCCCGAGTCTCAAAAAGGGCACCATACACTATTTAGCCACGAACACCGGCGAGCAGGAAGCGATCTGATCTGCCGAGTCACAGGTCCCGCCTTCTGGAGCCTGCAGAACATATGATGTCCATCATACGTGCCGCCGGCTCCAGAAGGCGGGAGTTTCCAATCCCGCAGCCGCCGCCACATCACAACACTGAGATCCCCGCTCGGCGCTGAAGCGGGACTCAGGAGAGTTCAGATCAGGGCAGCGGAGGAGCGATCGGGCAAGTCTGAAATCTGCCACTGACTGCACCAATGAAGAGGAGGGGGATGAGGATGACCGGAGGAGCCCGCTGCACTGGGGTGAGTGTTCATTACCTGACCTGAGCTGTTGTTCAATGGCATTAGTTCATTTTTTTTGGAGGGGGGGCCCCATACAACATTTTGCTATGGGGCCCTGTGATTTCTAGTTACGCCCCTGGCCATAACCCTTATATAAAAAAAAATTGTGAGCGATTCGGCATGTGCTAGAAAGTGATTCTGGCGACGGAGTCGCCACGGGTTCATGTTTAAGGGTCGCAGAAGAGTTGCCCCTCACCCGCTTTCTGGTCATTTCCGCGTTTACCGGAGCCATCAGAAACGATCCGATGGATGGGTAGGCAGAAAGTCGAGGGACAAGGACAGTGTAAAAATAAAAACGTAAAAAATAAACTACAAAAAAAAAAAAAAAACCCAATCACTCCGTGCTCGCGTGCAGAAGCGAGCACATACGCAAGTCATGCCCGCATATGGAAACGGTGTTCAAACCACACATGTGAAGTATCGCTGTGATCAGTAGAGTGAGAGCAATAATTCTACTAGACATCTTTGTAGCTCTAGGACAGATAACCTGTAAACATTTTTTTTAAAGAGTTGCCTATGGAGATTTTTTTTTAGGTACCCTAGTTTGGCGCCATTCCACGAGCGGGCACATGAAATTTTAGATATGCATTTACTTGGCATAACATGTTTCACATTATTCAAATAAAAAAAAATGGGCCAACTTTAGAGTTCTGTTAATTCAAGAAAAGTGTATTCTTTCCCCACAAAATTGTGTTTGAAAGACTGCTGTGAAAAAAAATGTGCCATTATTATTATACACGATTTATATAGCGCCAACAGTTTACGCATCGCTTTAAAATGTATAGGGGGGGCAACACAATTACAGTACAATAGGTACAGGAGGGCATTCTAAAGGGAGGGGGTAGTGGTACAAAAGGCAATAGCTGCAGAGAATGATTTGATGGGGGTGGCTCAGGGACAGTTGTTAGGTGGGTGTAGGATAGGCATCCCTGAATAAAAGAGTTTTCAAGGATCTCCTAAAAGATGGACAGGGTAGGGGCTGATCAGACATACTGGGGCAGGGAGTTCCAGAGGATGGTAGAGGCTCTGGAGAAGTCCTGAAGGCAAGCATGGGAGGAGGTAACAAGGGAGCTAGAGAGAAGGAGGTCCTGGAAGGAGCGGAGGGGACGATTTGTAAGAAAATAAATGGCTGCACATCCAGGAATTCCATCTGCATTTTATTGTTCAAAGTGACAACACCAACACGAGGTCACGTAGATGCGTTTCACACAAACATCTTGTGCTTAATCATTACAATGATATTTGATAATTTGTAATGATTAAGCACAAGATGTTTGTGTGAAACGCGTCTACCTGACCTCATGTTGGTGTCTTTGGTGTTATCACTTTGAACAATAAAAGGCAATCGGAATTCCTGGATGTGCAGCCATTTCTTTTCTTACAAGTTTCCCACAGAGGTGGGCCGGGGCTGGCACTCTACGAGATATTCCACCTCAGGTTATCATCATACACCTGGAGCAGCGGCTCTTTTTCTTTGGAGGGGACGATTTGGGCGATATCTGCAGAGAAGGTTGGTGATGTAGATGGGGGCGATGTTGTGAACGGCCTTGTATGGTATTGGTTAGCATTTAGAATTTTACACGGTGGGGTAGGGGAAGCCAGTGGAGGGATTGGCAGAAAAAAGCAGCAGCAGTCACGGATCGGTTAGTGAGGTGCATTAGTCTAAAGTATTGCAACAATTGCCATTCTATTATCTAGGGTCTCTGCTAGAAAAAAAAAATACTAAATTTGGAGGTTGTAAGTAAATTACCAGCAAATACTAAATATACCGTATATACTCGAGAATATGTCGACCCGAATATAAGCCGAGGCACCTAATTTTAACACAAAAATAAAAAATGGGAAAACGTATTGACTCGAGTATAAGCCTAGGGTGTCCATCTGCATGCCTCACTGTGTCCATGACTAGACTGACGTTTAACATGGGAGTCTATAAAAGGGGAGCCCGGCTTTGAAAAATCAATGCTCCCCAGCCATAGGTCCCCCAGACAACAAAATTTGCACACTTGTAGAGGAGAAATGGGGCTACATGTTCAGGGGACCTACGACCGGCCAGTACCGGGTCCCCAAAGTCACCAGAGAAATGACCGTTTAACATGGGAGTCTATGGAATCGGTGCCCGGCTTTGAAAAAATAAATAAAATCGGGGGACCTATGGCCGTAGGTACCCCGGACAAGTTTGGAGTCCAGGGGACCTAGAGTCGGCATCGGGTCCCCAAAGTCCGGAAGATCAGGTCGCTCGAGTATGAGATCAGGTCGCTCGAGTATGAGATCAGGTCGCTCGAGTATGAGATCAGGTCGCTCGAGTATGAGATCAGGTCGCTCGAGTATGAGATCAGGTCGCTCGAGTATGAGATCAGGTCGCTCGAGTATGAGATCAGGTCGCTCGAGTATGAGATCAGGTCGCTCGAGTATGAGATCAGGTCGCTCGAGTATGAGATCAGGTCGCTCGAGTATGAGATCAGGTCGCTCGAGTATGAGATCAGGTCGCTCGAGTAAGAGATCAGGTCACTCGAGTATAAGATCAGGTCACTCGAGTATAAGATCAGGTCACTCGAGTATAAGATCAGGTCACTCGAGTATGGCTTATACTCGAGTATATACGGTAATCAAAAAGCTCCAGGAAAGGCCTGGTCAGCAGGTGGTTAAAAACTTTTTTGTAAAAATTGATTTGGGTACGGTGTTGCATGATGAGTACATCAGTCAAACTATCACAGCACTGAAAACTGGCCTGGTACCGCAGGCGTATATACAGGAAAGTACCAGTGGTAAAGCTTCTATTGTCAGATTAGATTCTACTGGATTTTTTTCTTATGTACATAATGTATTTATACAATGCAGGCACATTATGCAGCATGCAGAGTACATGGTACTGTACCCACTGATAACACACTAGGGGCAATTTAGGTTTATAGCTGCCAATACATTTTCTGATTGAGGGAGGAAACCCAAAACACAAGAGGACCATGCAAACCCCAGGTACACATAACTCAAAACAGCTATACAAATAGCCAGGACTGTCAGAGTCAATACTTCCCCCTGAATAAATGCTGTACTGTTGTTTCTGAAGTTTAGTAAATACACCACATAAAGATGGGTTTATTTATCTTGCACAGAAAGTGACACATTGCTATACATTCACAGTAAAGGCGGCTTTTATCCAAGAAAACACACCCTGACCTCTGACAGTATTCTGGGATCATGCAGGGCATTCACCTGCAATATACAACAGCTACAACAGCTTGCGTCACGCAGTGCAGTGTTTACATTGGGCTTGTTACAAGTATAGCTGGCTGACCTCATATAACTGAGCACATTGCTTAACAGTGTCAACGTGAAACAGCAAATTCTATAACTGCTGAGCTTACTTAAAGCGGGAGTTCACCCATTTATACATTTTTTTTTTTTCTCCCCTTAGATTCCTGCTCGTTCGGTCTAGGGGAATCGGCTATTTGTTTTAAAATATGATCCGTACTTACCCGTTTTCGAGATGCATCTTCTTCCGTCGCTTCCGGGTATGGGCTGCGGGACTGGGCGTTACTTCTTGATTGACAGGCTTCCGACGGTCGCATCCATCGCGTCACTCGTAGCCGAAAGAAGCCGAACGTCGGTGCGGCTCTATACTGCGCACCGACGTTCGGCTTCTTTCGGAAAATCGTGACGCGATTGATGCGACCGTCGGAAGCCTCTCGGAAGACTGTCAATCAAGAAGGAACGCCCATTCCCGCAGCCCATACCCGGAAGCGACGGAGAAGATGCATCTTGTAAACGGGTAAGTACTGCACATATTTTAAAACAAATAGCCGATTCCCCTAGAGAAAACGAGCAGGAATCTAAGGGGAAAATGTGCTCTCTGAGGGTGAACCCCCGCTTTAAACCCGATCCCACTTCCATTCTACACCTATTCCAACAACCCTGCTAAAAGTAAAGAACTCCATACTTCCCTACTGTGCCTTGAAAAAGTATTCATACCCCTTGAAATGTTCCACATTTTGTTATTTTACAACCAAAATCGCAAATGTATTTTAATGGGATCTTATGCGATAGACCAACACAAAGTGGCACATAATTGTGAAGTTTTTTTTACAAATAAATATGTGAAAAGTGTGGCGTGCATTTGTATTCAGTCCCCTTTACTCCGATACCCCCAACCAAAATCTAGTGGAACCCAATTGCCTTAAAGCGGAGGTTCACCCTAAAAAACATCTATGTACCATTACATGCAGCATACTTGCGTCAGCTACAGTATGCTGGTATTTATTTATTTTTTTTAAATCGCTGTACATACCGTTATATAGTTAATTTTCTTTTCTTCTCCCGCGGGGAATAGGCGTTCCTATGAAGAGGCGTAGATGATTGACGTGCGGAAAAGGCGCATCACGCGTTCCGAAAAAAGCCGATCTGGGACACGGCGCCATACGGCACCTGCGCACAGATTAGGAGTCGTGCAGAGCTGACTGCGCAGGCGCCGTATATAGCCGAGTCCCAGATCGGCTATTTTCGTAAAACGCGTTGGATCCGCTGGTCTGTATAGACTCACCGGATCCATTCGTCCGAAGGGATCCCCCGCATGCGTGGAATTCCTTATATGACAGCGTCGCGCACGTCGCAGCATCATAATCGCGGCAACGGCGCGACACGTCATCGCCAGAGGATTTCGGCGCAGATTTCAATGCGATGGTGTGTACACTCCATCGCATAGAAATCCGCGGAAATCCTCGAGAGGATTTATCCGTGGAAACTGTCCGCTGGACCGTATCCGCGGATAAATCCTCCCGTGTGTATGGGGCCTTAGTCATGGACTTCACAAATCTGGCCTTATGGAAATGTGGCAAGAAGAAAGACATTGCTGAAAGAAAGCCATAAGAAGTCCCGTTTTGCAGTTTGCAAGAAGCCACATGGGGGACACAGAAAACATGTGGAAGAAGGTGCTCAGGGAAAGAAAAAAAAAAAAAAAAAAAAAAAAAAAAAAAAAAAAAAAAAAATCGGTGCTCCCCGGCCGTAGGTCCCATGGACAACAAACTTTGTACACTTGTAGAGGAAGAGAGTGTGCCAAGTTTGGGGTCCAAGGGACCTACGGTCGGCATCGGGTCCCCAAACTCCGGGAGATCAGGCGCAAAAAGGTGAGGGTGGCAAATTTCAGCACAAAAACAAAATGTGCTGAAAAACTCAGCTTATACTCGAGTATATACGGTATGTGCATTATCCGGCATGAATGTGCCCCAAGTCTGCATACACCCTTCATACTGTGCTGGTCCCCTCTGAAACGATTCCTTACCCTGCTTACCACAAATATAGTAATGACCCATCAGGCTTTGTCATTCTGAATTGTAAAAAAAAACACACACCACAATTACATTTACACAACACCATTATAAGTGACCAGATTAGTTTGGTTCGATTTTGAGAACTTTTAGGTCTTAAAAAGGGAGAAAACCTTTTAGTTTTTTTTTTTTAAATCTCTCGAAAGCTTTTTGACGTTCATTTAAATAAACCCCAATGGCACTTTAGGTTCAAGAGCAAAGACATTTCACAATCGGTGAAATGTCCTAAAATGTTTTATGATGAAATTCAGCCGCTTGCGCAAGACCCCAGAGAGTGGGATCTCACCCAGTTTTAAGTGTTGAAGTGTGTGACAGTTATGAGGCCGGATCTCAGAGGACTGAATGGAGAGGTCAGGGGCAGAGACACTAAAGGCCACCTTTTGCAAGAAGAATTAAATGCAGCAACACTAATCTAATGATCTAATCTAAGGCAGCACAGTGTGGTTAGCACTTCTGCCCAGTAGCACTTAATCCGGCCATAGATTGAGCGATTTTCTTTCCTGTAACCACGGTCAGTTAGTGCTGATGGGGAAATCCCTGCCGCAGAGCTATTGTGTTCTCCTGATAGGGGAGCCACCAACAATATGACAGGCTGGTTGTACCCAAGTTATTTAATGGATCAACTTGGATGCATTCAGTCTGCTCATACATGGTTTGAATCTCAGCCAGTCCCTGCTAAACCAGCCAAGAGTTGAACCATCTTTGGCCGGCTTAAGGTCGCTGCTTTGAATCTCAACCACAGTACTACCTGTACAGAATGTTGTCTCTGCGCCTGCTAGGGATTCCTCCAGGTACACCGGTTTCCTCCCACATCCCAAAGACATGCTGTTAGGGACCTTGGACTGTAAGCTCCTTGAGGGCAGGGACTGATGTGAATGTACAATATACAGTATATGCAAGCTCTGTGTACAATGACAGTGCTATACAAGTACCTGCAATAATGATTAAAGGGCATTTATAATTTTTGGAATGAAGCCTGCAGAGCACTGCACCCCTGAGAACGGTGTCAAAGGTACAATGCAATGTACAGGTGCATTCAATGGATTCCCCCAGCCTCAGGTCCATATCGGAGGTAAAGATCTGTTATAGTGCAGCTGGACTACAGAGCAGCATAAAATGCTGAAGAGGGATTGGAAGCGAGTGTTACACAGTCCCTCTGCTACTGTGGCAAATAGGACATGTAGGAAATGCTGCAAGAAGAAGCACCCCGCAATTCAGGTAGTGGGGCAGAGGTCTGGGTTTTGGGGATGGTGCAGGTCAGTGGTTCTCACCCTCAGTCCTCAAGTACGCCCTCAACAGGCCATGTTTTCAGGTCTTCCTTTATCTTTGATTTTTGAGCTTAGTTAGGCGCCAAATGCCCACTGTAAAGTGAGCGTCTAAGCGCTCACTTTACAGTGGGCATTTGGCGCCTAACTAAGCTCAAAAATCAATCAATCTTGCACAGGTGCTTTAAATCAGAGTCAATGGCTTGGTATTTTGGACAGCCATTTCATAGAGAAATTCCCAAAACATGGCCTGTGGTTGAGAACCACTGCTGTATGTGACCATGCTTCACATTATTTGGGTGCAACATGTAACCTGGTCTAAAACAAGGACTAAGCCTTTAATAAAGGTTGCTTTTCTACAGCTGCAAGTATAGCACCAAAAGACGGCATCAAGAAAAGCTAGTGGAACTTCCGCTTTAAGCACTCCTCGCCCCCCCTTACATGCCACATATGGCGTGTAATTTTTTTGGGGGGGGGGAGTGGGGGCTTCGGTAGGAGCGAGACTTCCTGTCCCACTTCCTACTTCCACCTAGAGACTGCCTAGACGACGACTCCTCTGCCCCTTGGCAGCCCCTCCCTCTAGGCAATCTCCTGGGACACGTGACAGGTCCCAGGAGATCGCCTGTCCCATTCCGGGAGCGCAGCGCAACTCACGCATGCACAGTTCGTGCCCGGCCATGAAGCCGAAAGCCGATCAAGGCTGGAACTCTGCTTTAAGGTACATGGTCAGTGGCATATTGTGCATATCATTTCTTCAGAATTGAATAAAAAAAAAAAAAAAAAAAGAAGGAAGAGGTTTAAAAGGGTGTATAGCAAATTAAATCCTTTCACTTTCTTATGCAACTTGCTTTGTAGCCTGCAGTTCTATGAAAATGTATGAGCGGTTAGTCATCTCATGAAAGGATTAAACTCACATATTTTCCCAGGCAACATCTCAGTTTACTGTATGACCCAACAAGCAAACGCAACAAAAATCACACACACACACACACACACACACACCTGTATTTGTGGTATGAGTGTGGGTGAAATGCTTTGAGCAAACACACACAAAAAGGAGAAGCTTGATATATTTGGATAGGTCTTGCTTGAAGTACAAATTCTAACATCCCACAAATGTTGAATGTTGGTAGGGGAAGCCATCCCTGCCGGGAGAAGACAGTGATCATCGCTGGCAGCTGCTTGCGGTGATCGCAAGCAAATGAGGCAGGCTGATCGTACCCAAGTCGATCGATCAACTTGGTAAATTCAGTCTGCACTTGAACGGCTCAACTTGGCCGGTTTCAGCTGGATCGGCTGAGATTTGAACCCGTGTACGACCGACCTTACTGGAAAACAGCCAAGGTCCAGCTCCTACCCTTATATGCACACATTGTTCCCCTATAAGAACATGGATCTCCTCAAAAGTTATCCGACTTCCTATTATAACAAACGTTTTTGCGGGTTAATCGGCTTCTAGCCAAACCTGCCGCAGTATAACTTTTTTTTTTTTTTTAAGCGAAACAAAAACAAACAGCACTAGGCACGTTGCTTACCTTCAGCAAGATGCATCCCTTGTGCTGCTGTATCCTCCTTTAGATGAAATCTTCCTCCTCTGGTGCCCCCCCCCCCCCCCCAAGCACTATAATCTGCCGGTGTGCAGGGCTTAGAGTTAAAAAGCTATCAGAGGCTCTCATCAAGAGATCCTGAATATACATTCCTTTCCACCTAGCTGCTCCATTTAAATAAGCCATACTAAAGCATCTATGAACGAAATAGGATCTCTAAATGGAGGGGGAGGAGCCATCATCCATCCACCTGTCCTTCATTCATACGTGAAAGAGAAATATTCTTATTCCCTTTTATTTTTAGGTACTTTGCTTGATGTGTGTGAATAATCTTGGGATATAAAGCACTAATGGGGCTCACTTAGGGGATTGTTGATCGAATATAGGTCTGTAAAATGACGAACTGTGCAATAGTGTAAAAGATTCTATTAATCCCCCCCCCCCCCCTTTTGATTTTTTGGTGGTGGAATTTTGTGAATTTTGATGTAAAAATTTAATAAAATAAATAAAGAAGGGAGGGGGTAGAAGCTGTAATATAGCTGTATTAACCCCACAACAACAAAAGATTACAACGGTCGTGGAGGTGGGGGGCATCAGAGGTGAAATATTTACTCTAAAGGACAACAAAGCAGCACAACATCCTACTGAAGGTATGTAGCATCCCTTGTGCCGATTATATTATTATTTATTTTAAAGCTAAACATGGGCTTTAACCTATTTTTTTTAATACCGCTTATTTGATGCACCCTACTTGCCTATACATCATGGCCCGGATTCAGAAAGGACTTACGACGATGTATCTCCAGATACGCCGTCGTAAGTCCAAATGTGCGCCGTCGTATCTATACTCTTATTCAGGAAAGCAGATACGCCTGAATTTTGGCAAGATACGACCGACGTAAGTCTCCTACGCCGTCGTATCTTGGGTGCATATTTACGCTGGCCGCTAGGGGCGCTTCCGTTGAATTACGCGTCAAATATGTAAACGAGCTAGATACGACGATTCACGAACGTACTTGCGCCCATCGCAGTAAGCTACTCCGTTTACGTAAGGCGTACGTCCGGCGTAAGTTTACCCCTCATAAAGCAGGGGTAAGTCATGTTAAGGTATGGACGTCGGAACAGCCGTCGTATTTTACGTCGTTTACGCAAGTCGTACGTGAATGGGGCTGGGCGTAGGTTACGTTCACGTCGCATGAATGGACCCGGCGTATCTTAGGGAGTAAATTCAACGTGATTCTGAGCATGCGCCGTTCGTTCGGCCATGCATTTACATGGGGTCACGCTTCATTATAATACCACACGCCCACTGCCTTGCTACTTTGAATCACGCGGGGTTACGCCGGCGTAAATATGGGAGCAAGTGCTTTGTGCAGGGTTTGACAAATTTGCTTGGAATCTAGGAGCCAGCTAAAAAAGTTAGGAGCCAGAAAACGCGCCCCGTCCCGACAAGCTTGCGCGCAGAAGCGAACACATACGTGAGCAGGGCCCGCATATGTAAACGGTGTTTAAACCACACATGTGAGGTATCGCCGCGATTGGTAGAGCGAGAGCAATAATTCTAGCCCTAGACCTCCTCTGTAACTCAAAACATGCAACCTGTAGATTTTTTTTAAACGTCACCTATGAAGATTTTAAAGGGAAAAAGTTTGTCGGCATTCCACGAGCGGACGCAATTTTGAAGTGTTACATGTTGGGTATGAATTTACTCGGCGTAACATTATCTTTCATAATATTTAAAAAAATGGGGATAACTTTACTGTTGTCTTATTTTTTAATTAAAAAAGGTGTAATTTTTTCCCCAAAAAAGTGCGCTTGTAAGACCGCTGGGCAAATACGGCGTGACAGAAAGTATTGCAACGATCGCCATTTTATTCTCTAGGGTGTTAGGATAAAAAATATATATAATGTATGGGGGTTCTAATTAGAGGGAAGAAGATGGCAGTGAAAATAGTGAAAAATTACATTAGAATTGCTATTTAACTTGTAATGCTTAACTTGTAATACCAACGGCCACCACCAGATGGTGCCAGCTCACATCTGGTGGTAATAACTTGTAATACCAACGGCTCACCACCAGATGGCGCCAGATTTGCCCACCTTCCAAGTCAAGTCGCCAGGACACTATTTCTAGTCGCCATGGCGACTGGGATTTGTCTAGCCCTGGCTTCGTGAATACTCAGCTTGCCTCTCAATGTTACGTCGGCGTAGCGCATCTCCTATCTAAAGATGCGCCGATCCCTCCGAATTCCGGCCTATGTGTTCATTTTGTTTGGAATAATGTATGGTTTTAGTCATTATGCTGCTACACTTTGATGTTCAAATGCACCTCTAAATTTTAGGGTTTGCATTGCAGGGAAGAGAATCGCCCAAATACAACATACATAACATACTAAATTTACACGCATGTTGCACCAAAAGAACAATTTTTTATGTATCATCTCATTGATCATCACACACTAGTGGGATCACATTGTCTTACTTACCTACAACTGTCAGAATGAATAGAAGAGTAGACACCGCCGCTGTCCCATAAAACATGATGCTGATATTGTGTCCTGTCAACTCTATATCATCAGATCTTGGGACCAACACTGGAGGGAGGAGGAAACCAATCGCCGTGCCAAACTGTAGAAAAAAAGTAAAATATTAAAAAGAGATTTTACCTGTGTGCCTTTCAGATGCAAGTTGCTGTACCGGGCAGAATTTTGTAAATTATTCCCAGTAAAAGGACTTTGGGGTCAGATCACTAAGAGATAAATACTACATGAATTTGAGATATACAGTAATAACTCATGGATTATTTATCTCCAAAGAGGTCAATTCACAAAAAATCTGTGTTACTTAAAGCGGTGGTTCACCCTTAATAACAACAATCTACCATTAAATCAAGCATAGTAGCGCGAGCGACAGTATTCCTTTATTTTTATTTTTTTTGCGCCGTACTCATTGTTTAATGCCATAGTGCGCGGGAAATGCCCTCGCGGGGAATGGGCGTTCCTATCCAGAGGGAAGATGATTGATGGCCGGCTACGGCGCGTCACGCTTCTCCGGAAATAGCCGGAGTAGAGCCAAGTCCTATTTCGTCTATTTCCGGAGAAGCGTGACGCGCCATAGCCGGCCGTCAATCATCTTCCCTATGCATAGGAACGCCCATTCCCCGAGTGAAGTCTGAAACTTCACTACGGGATTAAACTGAGTACGGGGCCAAAAAATAAAATAAAGGCATACTGTAGCTCGCGCTACTATGCTTGATTTAATGCTAGAAAAAAAAAAAAAAAGAGGGTGAACCCCCCCTCTTTAAAAAAATGTGTTAAATATTTATGTTTTATGACATTAAACTTTTTTTTTTTTTGCATGCCAACACTGTACTAGAGGAAGGCAGTTCTGTAAATGAATGTACAAAGAAATAGCCTCCATGCATACTAGAAGTAAAAAAAAAAAAAAAAAAAAAAAAAAAAAAAGCCAGAAAAAAAAAAAAAACACACTGGATGAAAAATGCTCATAAAATGCTTTTTTGGTCAGCTTTTAGCAGCAGTTATGAACATTCAGCATTTTTTTATTCTGCTGGCAAATCGCTTAGGAAAAGGAAAGGAAAGGAATGAAGAAAATAAGTGAAGAAGGAAAAGGAGGGGGAGAAGACTAAAAGCAGAAAAAGATAAAATATATATATCCAGTCGCTGGATAAAAAATGCTGACAATAGCATTTTTGTGCTGGCTTGTAGTAGCCTTTATGAGCATTAGCATTTTTCATGAAGAGGAAAAAAAAAAGCCCCAAAAACTCTGCAAGAAAAAAAAAAAAAAAAACACAACAACAACAACAACAACAACACACTCCAAACAAAACCCTACACAAATTCTAACAGCTTCTATGAGCTTAAATAAAAAAAAAAAATGTCAAATCGGAAACATCGGATGTGCTTTCATTCACAGAACGATCTCCCTCTGGCAAAATGTTACTACTTATTTTCACTCCTGAGCTCTGGGAAGAACACTTTCCACATTGATACATGGGCCCAGATTCAAGAAGCACTTGCGCCCGCGCAACCATAGGTTGCGCGGCGCAAGTGCTTACTTGCTCCGGTGTAACGAGTGCTCCTGATTCAGGAACCTCGTTACACCGACTGCAGCCTAGGATATGACAGACATAAGCCTCCTTATGCCTTCATATCCTAGGCTGCATTCTTGCGTTGGCCGCTAGGGGGCGCGGCCATTGTGATCGGCGTATAGTATGCAAATTGCATACTACCACCGATTCACAAAAGTTGCGCGGGCCCTGCGCACGCAAGGTACGGAGTTTCCGTACGGCAACTTTAGCGCAAGGTTGCTCCTGCTAATAGCAGGGGCAACCTATGCTAAAGTATAGCTGCACTTCCCGCTCGTGAAATTTAAATTTCACGTCGTTTACGTAAGTGATTCGTGAATGGCGCTGGACGCCATTCACGTTCACTTAGAAGCAAATGACGTCCTTGCGACGTCATTTGCCGCAATGCACGTCGGGAAAGTTTCCCGACGGAGCATGCGCTGTTCGCTCGGCGCGGGAGCGCGCCTAATTTAAATGATTCCCGCCCCCGGCGGGATCATTTACATTAGGCGCCCTTACGCAGGGCTAATTAGCATAGCGCCCGCGCAATTTACGGAGCTACTGCTCCGTGAATCGCGGGCAAATCAAAATATTTGCGTGGGCGCAGAGAAAAATCTTTGCTCTTTGCCCACGCAAATATTGCTCCGATCTACCTGAATCTGGGCCACTGTACGCTTTGATACATTGTACGCTTTAAACTTACAGAGTTACTCTCATTGTTATTTTGTATCTTCAATTTTGACTGCTTACACCAGGTGATAAATATCAAAATGAGGGTGTTTTTTTTTGTGAATTGACTCAATGATTTATCTCACTTTTTTGTGGTATTTTCTTCACGTTTGATATCTTACTTTGATGAGTTGATATTTAAAGAAAACAATACAATTCTTGCATGCAATATCAGTCAGTATTATTTGTCCCCCTTTGCTTGGAGGAGAAGAACATATTAAAAACCATCACAAAAATTACAAACATAAACATTAAAGCAAAATTTTACCCGAAAAAAAAAAAAAAATGATGTTCTGTAGCAAGGATTTAGTTTGTGATGTAAATTGTCCAAGTGACACAGCTCAAGCACTGTGTTGTATAACATGCATTAAAGGGAACAGGATCTGTATTTTTATGTTTTAGGTAAAGCTATGTGTAGGGAGGGATTCTTCCAACTCACCACAAATGTAAAGAGTATTCTTCTCACTGACCGCTGCACTGAAAAATACATCCCTTTAAATCCTACGGAACTCTTCACAGCAGCACGCAGTAGGTGAGCGTTTGTAAAAGTCTGGCAGCTGCATTTTTGGTGCGCTGTTGTGAAATGCATCAGACTATTATGTCATTTTGGGAACTTGAGTCATGCTCGTTATCAAAATCTATATGGCAGTCTGACTATTGTGCGACTTTTATATATTTTTTTTAACTATGTAATAAAGATTTGTGACAGTTTTTCATGACGTGAAAAATAATTCTATTTTTTAAATTGGTCCTTAAAAACGGCCGTGTGTAGGATCCGGAGCATTTTTCATGATGTGAAAAATGGCAATTAAAATTTAGAACATGCTCTATTTTTTCTGGTCGTTTTTCACGTTATAGTTTTTCTCGTCGTGAAAAACGGTCGTGTGTACGATTCAATGACGGGGAAAAAAAAAACACGCATGCTCAGAAGCAAGTTATGAGACGGAAGCGCTCGTTCTGGTAAAAGTAGCGTTTGTAATGGAGATAGCACATTCATCACGCTGTAACAGACTGAAAAGCACAATGACTGAAAAGCGCGAATCGTCTCTCACCAAACTTTTACTAACACGCGGTAACACTAAATCAGCCCAAAGGGTAGCGCCATGCAAATGGAACTTCCCCTTTATAGTGCCGTTGTACGTCACCGCGCTTTGCTCCAGCATATTTTTTTTCACAATCGTGTGTATGCAAGGCAGGCTTGACAAGAATCACGTCTAGAAAAATTTCGTTTTTTTCCATGACATTAAAAACAGTCGTGTGTACGCGGCTTAAAGCGGATGTGCCATGGGAACAAAATATTAAAAGTCAGCAGCTACAAATACTGCAGCTGCTGACTTTTAATATTAGGACACTTACCTGTCCTGGAGTCCAGCGCCGATCGCAGCAGAGCACGAGCGATCGCTCGTCACTCTGCTGCTCCCCCCGCCATCCACGCTCAGGGAACCAGGAAGTGAAGCGCTGCGGCTTCACTGCCCGGTTCCCTACGGCGCATGCGCAAGTCGCGCTGCGCCCGCCGATTGGCTCACACGCTGTGTGCTGGGAGCCGAGTGTTCCCAGCACACAACGGGCGACAGACGGGATGTGACGGAATGCCCGTCTTTCGCCCGTATCGTGTGGCCGGAAGTGGGTGCAAATACCTGTCTTTAGACAGGTGTCTGCACCCCCCTCCCCCCTGAAAGGTGTCAAATGTGACACCGGAGGGGGGGAGGGTTCCGATCAGCGGGACTCCACTTTAGGGTGGAGGACCGCTTTAAGACTTTTTTCTCCCTGTGGCACAATGAAAGTCCCCCTTTTGATTCTCCTCTTTTTTTGGCTTCATATAAGAAGAGAGGGTAGTACATTGTAATGTTTACATTGATGGGATTGTGCCCCGAGGGAGAGTTTAGGAGGATCTCACCAGTCTATTATTTTGGAAACAAAACATACACTTTAACCTCTTCACACCGATTGGCCACATAAATGGAGGCCTCTTGGCGGCTGGGCTTTAATGCTGAACAGCCGCATATATGTGTTTATATGTAAACGCTGTACTGGCCGACAGCACACTCCCAGCACAGCAACTAACATGTCACAGAAAGTTCCTGATACATACTTGTGATTGGGAGCTTTCTGATCGAGTAGCCACTGTGACTGCCTTCTTAAAGTGCCAGAAGGCAGCAGGAGGAAGGGGTTAAACTACACATATAAAAAAATAAAATAAAAGCTTGCATACACATGTATAAATATTTAAAAAGCAGGGGTCGACAAAATCTGGGCGCCAGTTCGCAATTGCGACAAGAAATTGTGACCTGGCGGCCGGTAATTGAGGCCGCAAAGCGGTGGCCTCAATTACCGGCCGCCGCGATCGTGCGGCGGGGGCGCACGGAGGCACAGGATTCTGTGTCTCCGTGCGTCCCCCATCGCGGGGCCGGTAATTGAGGCCACGGCCTTGTGAAGTCCCAAGCTTCCTTCTGTGAACTGGCGCCATCTGCTGGTGGCCATTGGCATTACAAGTTAAACAGCTGTTCTAATGTGTAATCTTTAACTATTTTCACTGCCATGGCGACTAGAAATAGGGTCCTGGCGACATGTGTTTTTTTTGTGAGCTGGCGCCATCTGGTGGTGAGCCGTTGGTATTACAAGTTATTACCACCAGATGTGTAAGCTGGCGGCATCTGGTGGTGGCTGTTGGTATTACAAGTTAAACAGCAATTCTAATGTCATTTTTCGCTATTTTCACTGCCATCTTCTTCCCTCTAATTAGAACCCCCAAACATTATATATATTTTTTATTCTAACACCCTAGAGAATAAAATGGCGATCGTTGCAATACTTTGTTACGCCGTATTTGCGCAGCGATCTTACAAGCGCACTTTTTGGGAAAAAATTACACTTCTTTTAATTAAAAAATAAAACAGATAAATTAGCCCAATTTTTTTTTATATTGTGAAAGATAAATGTTACGCCGAGTAAATTGATACCCAACATGTCACGCTTCAAAATTGCGTCCGCCCGTGGAATGCTGACAAACTATTAACCTTTAAAATCTCCATAGGCGACGTTTAAAAAAAAAAAAATCTACAGGTTGCATGTTTTGAGTTACAGAGAAGGTCTAGAGCTAGAAGTATTGCTCTCGCTCTAACGATCGCAGCGATATCTCACGTGTGGTTTGAATACCGTTTACATATGCGGGCGCTACTCACGTATGTGTTCTCTTATGCACGCAAGCTCGTCGGGACGGGGCGCGTTTTCTGGCTCCTAACTTTTTTAGCTGGCTCCTAGATTCCAAGCAAATTTGTCAAACCCTGATTTAAAGAATAATGTCAGTGACAAACTGATGTGAACAAAAACCAGATCAGTGACATTCATATTTAAAAATTCAATGCCGCTTCCTCTAAAGCGGAAGTAAAGCCATCCATAAAAACAGTTTATTTTCCAGCACGAAAATGTAACACTCCGATTGGTTGTGCTCTCAAAACCAAACTGTCAAACCATCCAATGGCTGGTGTCATAACCGATCACATGTGCAGCATTATGGCAGTTGTAGATTAAACGGAGGCAAAAGATGGCCGCTTCCTGAAAAGGATAGGGGGGGGGGGGGTACTTAAACTTTAAAATCCGTATGGAAAACAACTAAAGTTGACCATACATGCTTAGATTTGTTTTGTTCAGCCTGTCTGAATGAGGTCAAAAACATAATTAAAGCAGAACTCCAGCCAAAAACAAAATCTGAACATATCAATTGTGGGGGAAAAAAAAATTGCGTAGTGTGCAGCATCCTGGAAAAGTCTTACTTACTATACTGTATGTGATGAACAAAAGTAACAAACCTCTTAGAGCCGGTTCACACAGGGGCAACACGACTTGCCGAGCGACTTTATCTTATCTTTACTTTTATCTTTTAATGGGCTATCTGTTGGACTAAGAATGGCCGGGGAGTAGGGTTGCCACATCATCATCATCATCATCTCTTTAATCCAGGACACACATTAAATTACACAGGTTCTGTGGCTGATTAAGGTGTTAAACTCACTTGGTGCCTTATCTGCATTAACTCAGCCTCAGAACCTGTGTAATTAATATGTGTGCTCTACCGAGGAGGAGGATGTAGCTGGCTGGTCTGTGAGAAGGGAAAACCCAGCAAGACCAGGGCACCATGCCATTCTTCAGGAGGAGAAAAGCCAAATCAGTTAAAGCACATTTGCTCATGGCGTCATCCCTGCAGCCACCAGCCCCTCTAACTTGCACCCCTTCTCCCTGTAGCTCCTTTCCAGAGAGACCCTGGACTGCTCTTGCTGTCATTTTGAGATCTTCCTTAACTGGTCGCACAGTTGCCATACCGCAGCCTCGCTAAAAGGTCCTACACGGACAGCATATATGTTCATAAAAACGAGCCACACTGAACCCTACTCTTTGGCTTTAGAACTCAAACTAGCACAAAACTGGAAGGCCTATGGAACAAGTAAAGTTTTTCCGCCATGTCAGACTTTGTGGACGGTTGACCATGACACAGGAGGAGCAAAATGTTGGAACTTGAAAACCAACTTGTTCAGCAAGTGTCACCAAGATGAAAATGTGGCACTTAAGCCAAATTTACGCTCTTCCACACAAGGGTGGAAATAGACCTATAGCAGAAGAAAATTAATGGCAACAGAGCATTTTCTCCTGCTGTTGACAATTATCAAACTTTTCAGATCCAAAGAAAGCAGAGGTGACCCTACTGCAGAGTTTTCGATACCTGGGTCGTGCCAACAACCAGGGAATCTCAAGTGACCGACGTAGTCAGATCAGGTTCCACTGCCGTATTGGAGACCGAGTCGTGACTCCCATGAAGTAAACCAAGAGGAGCGGAGGCAGTTGCTCACCACAAACAAGCAACTAACCAACATTAATCATGGGGTGAATATTCCGGTGGAGGAGATGAAACAGAAGCAGATGAAGGCCTTGAGACTGAAGCTAAGGAATCTGAAGAATGAGAAAAAGCAGATGCTGCCCAAATGAAGCCAATTTGGATACATTTAAGCATAAAACGGCTGCTCATCATAGCCGATCCTAGTATAGATGTTTACATGTGAAAGCCTTAGTCAATGCCACTCCTCAGGCCATGCCCCCCTGACATGTTGTTCCCCACCCTCCGTGGATTAATCATAGGGGTGTTCATTGCCCACTGGATGAGATTTTCTTACACTGGTAGCTCTACTATCCTGAGTGCCAATGGTGTTCAGCTTGGAATGGCACCACCAAGCATTAATGGCGTCAATTTGGGAACATGCACAAGAATTTGTCAATGAGAATGATGCATTAAAGATGACAAGCAAATGTGTCAATGTTGAGCTGAACCGCCATCAAACCAAGAATTACCCGTTAAAGAAGGGAATCGGAAGATTGATGGGTCACCATCCAAAGAACCTCCACTGCCCTGTTTGGAGGAAATTAAACATTTTAAGAGTCATATCAAACAGGTGATTGAGGAGAAAAAGAAACTGCACCAGGTGCTGGAGTAAAGGCCCATACACACGATCAAACTTTTTGACAAATGTCCGACAGACCCGTTTTAACCGGACAATCCGACCGTGTGTATGCTCCATCGGACAAACTTTTTGTGTTTTTTTCAAATCGGACAAAATATTTGCTGTGTAAATAGACAAACTTTCCGGCAACAAAATGTCCGATGTAGGAAAATCCGATCATGTGTACACAAGTCCATCGGACTTAAGTCCAAAGTACAAAAACGCATGCTCAGAACCAATGCTAAACATCAGCCAACAATAGCAGAAGTTGTCAAAAGGGTGGCGGTAAAGAGCTGAAAACCACGTGATTTGGTGAAAGTTGACAGAAAAAGTTCTGCCGTGTGTATGCAGAACAAGTTCACGGCCAACACCCATTCGGGGGGGGGGGGGCAAAATCCACAGAAAAGTCAGATGGAAGTCCAATCGTGTGTACAAGGCTTTATAAAGACCAGTATATGCTATAAAATGAGAGATACTGGAGCATCAGAATAAACTCATTGTCCTGGTGGAAAAGCTGGAGGTTCACAAGATGATCAGCTGAGCGAGTCATGCAAAGCATCTGCAGAGAGTCTCTAAATTAACAAAGTGGGTTGAAGCTACAAATCGCAGCAATAAAAAAAAAAAAAAAGAAGAAGAAGAAGGAGGCCCTGTTAGAATTACAGGAAAAGCATGAATTCTACTCTCCAAGTACAACAAGTTGAAAGTAAACCTGGATGGCAGAGTTGAAGAAGAGGCACACATTGCCATGGTGAATGATTTAAAGAGTCAAGCAGCAGCAGTGTGACACTAGTGAGAAAGAATTGGACAATATCAGATCTGTAGACCCAGAAAGAGACTCTTCTGCTCCAGAAAAACAACTTGGTGGCCAACAATAACTGGCTGGAGGGAGTTCGGAAATCCAATGGCCAACTGCAGCAGCACTGGGACACTAGCAAGAGAGAGAAAAGTGTGCGAGATGATGGACAAGATCAGAGATATGATGACTTGGTGGCCAACAAGAGGCAGTTCAGAAATCCAATAGGTAGATGAGGAGGATGATCGGCCAATTGAAACAGCAGTTGGAGGACAACATGCAGAAGGAGGTGATGGCTCCCCAGTATCTGGCCAATCTCATCGGTTATGCAGAAAATACTCGCTGGAGAAATGGACCAGCTCATATATGTGGATAAAGTCTTGGAAGCAGAAGAACATGGAGTCTTGAGGGAAATCAGCGTACGTGTGGGAAGGCCAGCAGAGATGGTGAAGAATTCTATTACGTATTCCAAGAACATCTAATAGAAAAACTCCTGCAAGTGACACAAGATAATAATGATTTAATATAACAATGGTTATTTGTTTCCTTATATTTAATTATCTTCCACATCTGGATGCAAACCAAGCTGTAACAAGGGTAGGGACAAGCTAAACTCTGCCAGGGATGCCTTACAAATGGTTGTCTTTTATTCCTGTGGTTTACACATTTTAAACAGATGTTTCTGCAACTGTTCCAGCTCCCCGTGCAGATAATAGCTTATCCAAAACCCGTTCACGTTTACTGAACTATCCCAGCACAACCGATACCTGCTGGTCAACAGTGTGCGTTCAATTCAGCAGGGCTCAACTATAAAAACGGTCCACTACTAAGCCTGGCCATACATTATACAAATTTAGCTAGATTCATGTAGGGCGGCGTATGTTTGAGCCGGCGTATCGTATTTACGCTACGCCGCCGTGAGTTAGAGAGGCAAGTGCTGTATTCACAAAGCGTCCTAAGTTACGGCGGCGTATCGTAAATGTGCCGGCCTAAGCGCGCCTAATTCAAATTGTGAAGAGGTGGGCGTGTTTTATGCAAATGAATCGTGACCAGACGTGATTGACATTTTTTTCGAACGGCCGTGGACATATCCCAGTGTGCATGCTCCAAATTACACCGCAAAGACTTATTGGTTTCGACGTGAACGTAAATTACGCCCAGCCCCATTCACGGCCGACTTACGCAAACAACGTAAAAATTTCAAAATTCGACGCGGGACCGACGTCCATACTTAAACATTGGCTAGGCCAGCTTTTTGTTGGACCAACTTTACGCCTGAAAAACGCCTTACGTAAACGGCGTATCTTTACTGCGATGGGCAAGCGTACGTTCGTGAATAGGCATGTCGTACACGCCCCTAGCGGCCGGCGTAAATAGTCAGCTAAGATACGACGGCGCCCGCAGTCGTATCTTAGCTACATTTAAGTGTATCTCAAGTTGAGAATACACTTAAATGTACGACGGCGCAGATTCAGAGTTACGACGGCGTATCTACTGATACGCCGGCGTAAACCTCTCTGAATCTGGCTAATTGTCTTTAGATTTACCAAAAGCCATGCAAAATATGAGGTCAAACCTAAACAACACTTACAATTTGTGTCCCATGCGGTACATCCTTGCACTACATAGTTGAAGGTAAACCTAAATTTAATTTTACAGAAATTAGACATGATTATTGTATCATGTATGGCAATTTTTGGGGTAAATTACTGGAGTTTATATTTAGTAAAAGCAAAGACCTTTAAGATCTCAATCTTTTCTCTAACCATGCGATTGCTCAATTGAGGACACCAAGAAAAGAACAATTGCCTTTCCAGGGAATAATAAATGTTATTTCAAAGTACAAGTGACATCTACAAGAGGCCTCCGAGAGATGAGGTATGATTATGGTCTGACGCTGACGATTCTGTGACATGACTGATAAGACAGCAATAGAATAAAGCTCACCATAGATTACTATTTTTTTGATCAGGCCAGATCCCCAAAAAAAAAAAAAAAAAAAAAAAAAAAGAGAAGAAGCAGCTGTTGATCAAAAAAATTCCCAACATTCTCATTCAATACAAGTTGATCTAAAGTTTGAATTCTATTAAATGTGTCTGTTTCCACTGTAATGGCCGAGTTTTCATCCATCTTTGTTTGACCAGTTTAACCTCCCTGGCGGTATGATTATTTCAGATTTTAGGTGCTGAAAGCGGTACCATTATTTTGCATGGAAATTTGGTGTTTTACATTGTAGGCCTGTAATCCTTATGAATAACTCCCTTAAATCTGTCCAAACAAGAGTCTAGTAGGCATCCCGGGTATGAAAAAGTTTGAAAAACAAAATCATAAATTATAATATAATAAACTATAAATAACAAATAATATAATTATAATAAAAATTATTCAATAATGTAATCAACTCAAAATCACTGAAATTTGCGGGGTGTGTATTTTTTACATACAGTACTGTAATCTATAAGATTACAGTATACTGTATTTATTTACTTTTTTGAATTTGGCGCCATCCTCCGCCCCCCCGCGTCGTAACGTCGCAGGGAGCGGAGATCGGCGGCACACAGGGACACTGTGTGAATCGAGCGAGGACCTCACACAGCGGGGAGACATCGCACAATCCAGGGACAAGGCAAGTAACTTTGTCTGTGGATGCTGCGAGGCGAGCCCGAGTCTGGCTCGGGGATACCGCTTTTGGTACAGAAATCTTACCCAGAGCCAGACTCGGGAATACCACCAGGGGGGTTAAAGTGATTGTAAAGTCTTGTGGGTTTTTTTCCCCTATAAAAATAACAAACATGTTATACTTACCTGCTCTGTGCAGTTGGTTTTCAACAGGACAGTCCGGATCCTCCTCTTCTAGGGTCCCTCTTTGGCTCTCCTAGCCCCTCCCTCCTGTTCAGTGCCCCCACAGCAAGCAGCTTGCTTTGGGGGAAGCCAAGTTGAGTTAGAGCCGGTTCACACTGGGGCGGCACGACTTCGGGGGCGACTCGGCAAGGCGTCCTGAAGACAACTTGAGAGAGAGAGAGAATCTCTGACGGCTGAGACACTCGTGGACATTGCTGGACAGAGAGGGACCTCAGGTATGTATTTAGGAGGGCTGAGGGAGGCTGCTGCACACAGAATGCTTTTTACCTTAACGCAGAGAATGCATTAAAGTGGATGTAAACCCTCCATACACCCACCCAGTGAAGTGAACAGCCTCAGATGATACACAGAGATGAACCAAATCTCCCTACATGTAGTTTTACATGTATATTTACTGTCTTCACATTTATATACTGTTTAGAAAGTTGAGATTTTAGAAAGTTGAGATCCTGTTGGGAGATTTTCTTTTCCTGTTTAACACAGAGTGTGATGTCTGGATGTACAGCCAAGATAGCTAACTTTGCTGATTGGAGGAAAGGCACACACCCCCTCTCCTCATAGACAGAGACTCTTGGAGGTGTTTTGAAATAGGGCCTGCTACCTACCTATTTTAGCAACCCCCCGGACTGAAGATTCAGGCTGCTTTTGTCTAGAGTGTCTGAGAATTTGTCAGGAATTATGGCTGATAACAGAGTAACAGTTCAGGAGAGAGCTACAGGACACTGAAGAGAGATAACAAAATACTGCAGATATTATGTGTGCCCAGCTCAAATTTCATGAATTGGGTTTACATTCACTTTAAGATAAGCAACCTCCTGCCTTTGCAACCCATTTAAGATACATAACAGGATCAAAAGGCAACTCCCATCAAAAATCTTCATCATAAAATGTATGAATGTTGAATAAGGAAGGGGTACAACCTCTGTCAAGTTTTAACTGTGGTGTCTCCCCTGAGGAAATTCCCTTCATGTCCTATCCTGGTGACCACATAAGACATAATGGTAAAATGAAGCAAAAGAAGAATAAAAACAAAAAATAAAATAAACATAAATAAAAAATGACAGGAGATTCTCACACTTCCCACCTCTGCCAAATACAAATCCTCTTATTGCTGTTGGTGCCCACACTGGAATGATGTCCCCACACTATGGGCATAGTCACACTTTCAGTTGGGGAGCAGTAAAAACAAGCAACTGAGCCTCATTTTTACTGATCCCTCTTAACAGCGCACAAACAGTGGCTGGGAGTGTACACATACAAAGCATCGTGGCGGTCACGGCGAGAATTATAATCCCCTGTCACATTCAACGGCTCTACTACCTGCCAAGCCAACCAATTCAAATGCACATGGTTGCTGCGTGGTAGTGAGCTATTTAACTAATTGAGGACCACCGCACGACGATGTACGTCGACAAAATGGCACGGCTGGGCACAAGGGCGTACATGTACATCCCCTTTAAGATCCCAGCCATGGGTCGCGAGCGCGCCGCCAGTGGTGCGCTCACGACCCAGTCCTCTTCTCCGTGACCGTCCCCGCGGGAACAGTGGACCCAATCGTGCCGGTGTCTCGCAATCGGGTCACAGAGAGGAAGAACGGGGAGAGGAAAGTATAAACCAACCTCTCCCCGTGCTTCCTAGTGTGGCTGACACTGATCGTCCGTTTCCTGTCATAGGGAACGCCAATCAGTGACGTCACACGCACAGCCACGCCCCTCCACAGTAAGAACACTCCCTTAAAATCACATTTAACCCCCTACAGCGCCCCCTCCTGGTTAACCCCTTCACTGTCAGTGTCATTTTTACAGTAACCAGTGCATTTTTATAGCACAGTTCGCTGTAAAAATGACAATGGTCCCAAAATAGTGTCAAAAGTGTCCGATGTGTCCGCCATAATGTTGCAGTCACGAAAAAAAAAAAAAAAAAAACAGATTGCCGCCATTACTAGAAAAAAGAATGATTAATAAAAATGCAATAAAACTATCCCCTATTTGGTAGACGCTATAAATGTTGTGCAAACCAAACGCTTATTGCGATTTTTTTTACCAAAAATATGTAGAAAAATACATATTGGCATAAACTGAGTGAAAAAATGTTCTTTTATATATTTTTGGGGGATATTTATTATAGCAAAAAGTAAAAAAAATATTGCATTTTTTTCGAAATGGTCACTCTATTTTTGTTTATAGCACAAAAAATAAAAACCGCAGAGGTGATCAAAACCCACCAAAAGAAAGCTCTATTTGTGGGGAAAAAAAAAGGACGCCAATTTTGTTTGGGAGCCACATCGCACGACCGTGCAATTGTCAGTTAAAGCGACGCAGTGCCGCATCGCAAAAAGTGGCCAGGTCCTTTAGCTGCATAATGGTCCGGGGCTTAAGTGGTTAAAGCGGGGGTTCACCCTAAAATTTTTTTTTTTTTTCTAGCATGCCATCAAGCATACTAGCACGATCTACAGTACGCCTTTCTTTTTTTTTTTTGCGCCTTACTCACAGTTTACTGCCGTAGTGAAGTTTCAGACTCCCCGCGGGGAATGGGCGTTCCTATGCAGAGGGAAGATGATTGACGGCCGGCTATGGTGCGTCACGCTTCTCGAAGATAACCGAAATAGGACTTGCCTCTTCACGGCGCCTGCGCAGTCAGCTCCGATGTCTGTGCGCAGGCGCCGTATAGCGCCGTGAAAAGACAAGTCCTATTTCGGCTATCTTCGGGAAGCGTGACGCGCCATAGCCAGCCGTCAATCATCTTCCCTCTGCATAGGAACGCCCATCTGAAACTTCACTACGGCAGTAAACTGAGTACGGCGCAAAAAAAAAAAAAGAAAGGCGTACTGTAGATCGCGCTAGTATGCTTGATGGCATGCTAGAAACTTGTTTTTAGGGTGAAACACCGCTTTAAGGAGTTAAAACAGGCAACTTTATCACATCCTTACTACCTTACCAAAAAACCTTTGAAAAATTCTCAGTGTGGATTGCTTTTCAGAAGAGTGGCAGCCCTTGACGCTAGTGTAAATGAGCCCTAAAGGGGTCCAGTTATAACAGAAGAGCATGTGACTTTTACCCAACACTCTCTCTGGTGGAGAATCTTCCAGGCGTTTCAAAACACAGCGATTGATTTTCCACCACAAAATGTTTGGTGAAAGTTGCAGTTATAAAATAACCCGACCCTTCTTCATGAATCCTCCCAAAAATATAAAGTGCGTGTGGTGTATAGATTTATTTACACACACGTCTGCATTCCATGAAAAGAATGTTGTTTACCAACTCAACAGGACTGCAACCAACTCACACTGGGGCTCAGCCGCCTGACGAGTCGCGTCCCATTCTATGCAATAGAAGCGTTCTAAGAGTGACGCAAGTCGCTCCGACTTAGAAAAAGGTTCTTGTACGACTTTGGGGGCGACTCGAGGCGATTTGCATTGACTTCTATACAGAAGTCATTTTGCTAATCGCCTCTGAAGTCGTCTTCAGGACGACTTGCAGAGTCGCCCCCGAAGTCGTGCCGCCGCAGTGTGAACCGGCTCTTACCATCTCTGGCCAGAAGACCAGCAAAATGTGACAGCAACAGGGCTTGGGGGCAAGTCAGAGGAAGCAGTGCCTCAAAACACCGGAGATATACAGCTATGGAGTGTGTAGGCACACGCACATACCTGGAGGTACCGCTATTATTCAGGAACTACCGCCCCCCTTAATTCCTGAATTACTGGTAGAAGAGGAATTAATGGAAAAATCTCAAAACTATTAATTTTAGCTTGCACAAATAAATAAAACAATATGCCCGGAACTACACTTTAAGCTGAAGGAGATGTAAACCTAATCCCTAAATTCTTATTGTTAATGTCATTTCTAAAGTTGTTTAAAGTGGAGGTTCACCCAAAAAAAAAATTTTTAACATTACATTCAGCCGAGTTGTCCTAATGACAATCGGCATTTTTTTTTTTATTTTATCCCCGTACATACCGTATTTTCACCGCCGCTTCCGGGTATGTCTTCTGCGGGACTGGGCGTTCCTAATTGATTGACAGGCTTCCGACCGTCGCATACAGCGCGTCACGAGTTGCCGAAAGAAGCCGGACTGCGAGTCGGCTCTATACGGCGTCTGCGCACCGACGTTCGGCTTCTTTCGGCAACTCGTGACGCGCTGTATGCGACGGTCGGAAGCCTGTTAATCAATTAGGAACGCCCAGTCCCGCAGAAGACATACCCGGAAGCGGCAGTGAAAATACGGTATGTACGGGGATAAAATAAAAAAAAAAATGCCGATTGTCATTAGGACAACTCGGCTGAATGTAATGTTAAAAAAAAAAAATCTTGGGTGAACCTCCACTTTAAGGGATTATATTCTAAATAGGTTCCTTTAAGCTAGTGCATTGTTGGTTCACTTACCTTTTCCTTCAATTTCCCTTCTAAATGTTTTTTTTCCTTTGTCTGAATTTCTCACTTCCTGTTTTTCCTCAGTAAGCTTTCCACCATCTGTGACGAACGCGAGTGTCAGATCTCCGCCCTCCGCGCCAACTTACGACGAAGGACAGGCCGACCTCACACCACGCTGTCACTTACGTAACAATGCCACTCTCAGCTGCGCCCAGCACAAAGATTTCCCTGCTTGCGGGACCACAATCTAAGTGCTAGTAGCCTGAGAGCGATTGTCACTGGGCTAATGACACAATTAACCCTTTAACTGCCACCACCAACATTGATAAGGAAGCGTTGGTACTCCCGTCAATTAGCAATACCAATTAGGATTTTAGAATAAGCGTCTGCAGCACACACTGTCACCACAGGCAGGTCTGCGCAGAGGCCTTACTCTACAAGTAGCGCTCTTCAAAAGGCAGAGGTTCGTTCATAGCTTGCATTAAGAGTTTTAGAGACAAGGTTAACACTTTTCAACATAAAAGGTTTATTACGAAAAGGGCAAACTTGGTGCAATAAGGTGTTACAGAAAAATATGTTTTAAAGAGATAACGACAATATACAGCGACAAAGTAATGAGGTAGAATTGAAGAAGAAGAATACTTGCAATTAATGTCCAAGGTTGATCAGAGTTCGATCGATGAACTCGGTAATCGGTTCTCAAACTTGGCAGATGCTCATGCTTGGATGGTAAAAGGAGAACTCCCTTGACTTGGCATCTCCTCTTTTCTGTGCGATCAAAAAGGGGTGTTGACACGACCAGTAACCAATTGTCTGGTCATCTGATTTAGGGGCTGGTTACTGGGAGGGTCCACATTCACGCCCATAACCCAGGTACACTTTGTGATACATATTCATATCTCTGCCGTTCTACTAGTTACAGACTACCAACATCCGTGTTATTGTAGAGCATGATATTTGCTTTAAGAAAAGTCCAAACGTGACAAGTCTACCATGGTTATTCTACCTATGACGAATAAATGGGGTCAGGGGCCTTCCGTATGATTGATCATATTCATGTCTGGGCTCGAAACGTTACAAATTATCTGAGGAAACTAAATATGTCTGTTGTTTGGCTGTGCTATGAGTTAGCTGGAAGTTATGAAACATGTGTAACGTTCATACTTATTCCTTAGTCTTCAGCGTTTATGAGTCTAAGGCATTTACGACAGGGGTCTGTGGACTCTCTGAGGTGAGAGGACGACAGCTTTACGACAGGCCAGGAACCCTGCCAGGAGATATTAAGAACCCTAGATTGCTCTGTTCCTTGGAGGAGATAACAGATCTTTTGAAGTAGAATGCCTATGAATTCCTGAGAATAAGGGAGGGAGGGAGTGAGTTTCTTTCCACTGCTTATACTGTTTTTAAACAACATGGCTGCTGTATGGTTCTTACACAACAGCTAGTCGCGTGTCCAGCGTGCAATATCGTTACACCTCCCCCCTTAGGTGGTTGCATGGGAGGGAACTACAATTTCCCTCCTGACGCAACCGACTCCGGCGGGCTCGGCTTGTCGTGACAGCCCATCAGCATTTCCATGGGCACTGCCTTTCTTATGCTGGATGGTGAAATCGTATTGCTGCAGAATTAAGCTCCACCGAAGTAGTTTGCCATTCTCCCCAGCAACACGATTTAGCCAGCTCAAGGGATTGTGATCGGTGATCACAGTGAAATGCCGTCCATAAAGATACGTTTGTAACTTCTGGAGAGACCACACGATCGCAAGACACTCCTTTTCGATCGTGGCATAAGCTACTTCCCTGGGAAGCAGCTTCCGGCTCAGGTAGAGGATGGGATGCTCCTCTCCGGCATCATCCACTTGGCTCAGGACTGCACCCAATCCATAGGCAGAGGCATCCGTCTGCACTAGAAAACGGCGGGTGAAGTCGGGAGCCTGTAGCACAGGGGCGCTGGCCAGCGCCTCCTTCAAGGCCTGAAATGCCTGCTCACATTCTGGTGTCCAAGACACCACCTTGGGCAGTTTCTTTTTGGTTAGGTCAGTCAGAGGTTTGGCCAGGCTGCTATAGTTACCTACAAACTTCCTATAGTAGCCAGCGGTCCCCAAGAAAGACATAACCTGTTTTTTGGTTTGGGGGATAGGCCAGGCCAGGATGGCCTCAACCTTTCCTGTCTCGGGTTTCAGGGTGCCTCCTCCTACCTGGTGTCCCAGGTAATGCACATCATTCATGCCGATCTGACACTTACTGGGTTTGACAGTCAGGTTGGCATCGGTCAATCGGTCCAGGACCTGTGACAGGTGCATCAGGTGTTCTTCCCAGGTAGGGCTGAACACAGCGATGTCATCCAGGTAGGCTACGGCAAAGGGTTCCAGCCCCTCCAGTAAATCATTCATGACTCTCTGGAAGGTAGCTGGGGCATTCTTCATCCCAAACGGCATGACGGTAAATTCGAACAAGCCGAATGGGGTGATGAAAGCCGACTTTTCCCGAGCCTCAGGGGCCAGAGGAATTTGCCAGTACCCCCTGCTCAGATCCATGATTGTTATATAGTGGGCGGCCGCCAGCCTATCTAACAACTCATCAATCCGGGGCATGGGGTAGGCATCTGCAGTGGTGATGGCATTCAGCTTCCGGTAGTCCACACAGAACCTGGTCGTCCGATCCTTTTTGGGGACCAGGACTACTGGGGATGCCCAGGCACTGTGGGACTTCTGAATCACCCCCAGCTGCAGCATTTCCTCCACCTCCCTTTTCATGTCAGCCAGCACCTCCAAGGAGACGCGATAGGCCGACTGTTTAATGGGCGGATGTGTCCCGGTGTCCACCTGGTGGATAGCGAGGTGCGTCCTCCCAGGTTTCCCGGTAAACCTGCTACCATGTACTGCCAGCACTCTCTTTAGCCCAGGTACCTGGGTGGGGGTCAGTTTGGAGTTTATCAGGAGTTCTGAATCTACCTCCCTGCTGTCAGTTAGCAGCTGTCCCCTAAATTGACTGGGTACAACTAGCTGCCTGCTTCTTGTGTAAGTCTCATTCGCCTCTGCAGACAAACCTTCTCTGTACAGTTTCCCTTTCTCCCAGTAGACCTTTTGTTTGCACTTCTCTGCAGGGGGGCGATCAGCTAAACTCCTGAGCTGTGCTAGAGTTTGGTCTGTCTGCAGTGCTGTTTCAAAGGCGGAACCACAAGTCCCAGCCAGCAGTCCTGTGGCAAACAAGGACGGCTGCTGAGGCTCAACAGAGGTGAAGTCCGCTGGGTCAGAACAGGGAGAGGGCCCAGAGACCTCCTCCTGCTGTTCTGCGATCAGGGCCTGCACCTCGGCCGCCTTGGCAGCACTGCGAGTGACCACTAAAACTGGCAATGCATTATCATCAACATCAACATCAGCATCATCACATTTAACATTTATCATTGCAGCATCATTGGAACCTGTATCAGTTACCTTCCCAAGCAAGGGGGTCTCCTCTCCTGTTTCTGAATAAGGAGGACCTTGCACTTCAACTTCACCCTCCCCCTCCCTCTGTCCATCCACAGGTTGCCCAGATATTACCCCAACATCTGTACACAGTACCTTGGTAGGTCCAGAGAGTTCCGTGGGAGCATCCTGGGTGCTCTTAGCAGGGACGTAGTAAGAAACAAGGGTACCTAAATCAGCACCCAACAACACAGCAGTAGGGATCTCCTCTGAGACGCCCACCTCTCTCATCCCACTCCCAGCACCCCAATCGATGAAAACATAGGCACGGGGCACACAGGAAAGGGTTCCCCCCACTCCAGTGAGGGTAAGAAACTTCTCTGGGATGATGTCTGTTTCTTCTATCACCTCTGGTCTGACCAACGTAACTTCTGCTCCAGTGTCACGCAACCCTATTACAGTCCGGTGGCCTACGGTGACAGGCTGCAAGTTGGCATTGGTTCCTGGAGGTTTCCCACTGACGAACAGTACAGCAGAAGGGTTGCTGGCCGGATGGCCAGGTGATGTCAGCTTCTTCTGCTCAGGGCACTGTGCCTTGAGATGTCCGGCTTTCCCGCAGGTGTAGCATGTGCGATTATTAGTCAGGAATGCCTTGGCACCAGGAACTGCAGGTTCCATCTGCTGAGGGACTTGGTTGGCAGGTGGAGGAGGGGTTGCCATGTGAGATTTCCCTCCTTTCCAGCCGTTCGGAGGAGCCTTGCGATGGTCAGATACCCGAGAGTGGATATAGGTATCTGCCAGTTCTGCTGCTACTTTAGCTGAGGTTGGCTTTCGCTCCAGCACAAACTGTCTGACGTCTGTAGGACAGATGTGCAAAAGTTGATCTTCAATCATAAGATCTTCCAGGGACTCAAAAGAATCAGCTTTCAAGCCTTTAGTCCACTGCCGGAATGTGGTACGTAAGCGACTTTCCACATCCAGGTATGAGTCCCCAGGCCCTTTTTGCAAGGACCTAAAACGCTTCCGGTAAACTTCCGGGGTTAGCTGAAACTTTTGGATGATCGCAGCCTTTAGGGCCTCATAATCATTGCCCTGCTCTTCAGACAGTTCAACATAAGCATCCAGGGCCTTGCCTCGTAGCCCTGGCGTCAGGTACCGGGCCCATTGTGCTGGGGGCAGATGGTACTGACGGCAAGTTTTTTCAAACGACAGTAGATACACGTCAATGTCACTGTCCTTTTCCATAACAGGAAATTTGGCTGCCGGAGCTACTGGCAGAGCGGCATCCCTGTGCTCTAGGGATCCGGGGTTCTGAACCTGTCGCTGCTGCTGGAGCCTAGTCATCTCCAGTTCGTGTCGACGATCAGCTTCCCTGTGCGCAGCCTCCCTCTCAGCCCTGCGCTCCTCTCTCTCAGCCTGACGCTCGAGAAACTGCAGGTACACCACAGGATCCGTTTCCCTGAGGCGTTGTAGCGTTTCCTGCATTTGAGGAGAGTCCATGCTGGTTGCAAGCAATGGGGTGTTGGCCTGCTCATGCGGTGGCTTGGGGATAACAATCCGTGGTATTCCAGTGTCAGTCTCTGCTGGCCTATCCGGTGAGGCCGCCTCTGAACCACTGGGCTCTGGAGTAGCGGAACCCCTTTCTGGTCCGGTTCCCTCCAGGTTCTGGTTTGCCTGGATATCAAACTCCTGTAGGGCATGTATCAAGCCTTCACGATTTTTGCCATTAATGTCAATTCCTCTTCCTGCGCACTCAGCAGTTAGGTCATTTTTGTTCATCTTTTTATATGCTGATAACCCAGACATGTTGCAAGCAGAAAAGATAGAACAGAAAGCAGAGGTAGGAAAAAGGGGTAGGAAGGAGCTGTTGCTGTATGTCTCTCTTTAACACAAAAAAAAAATATATGCACCAGCTTGTCTCTAAGGACTGTTTCCAAAAAGGTTACAATCCTTCAGTGCAGAGCTAATTCCTAACAATGCACTGAATGCTCTTAATGCAAAGCTATCCCGCTACGCTGCCAGCCAATATGTGACGAACGCGAGTGTCAGATCTCCGCCCTCCGCGCCAACTTACGACGAAGGACAGGCCGACCTCACACCACGCTGTCACTTACGTAACAATGCCACTCTCAGCTGCGCCCAGCACAAAGATTTCCCTGCTTGCGGGACCACAATCTAAGTGCTAGTAGCCTGAGAGCGATTGTCACTGGGCTAATGACACAATTAACCCTTTAACTGCCACCACCAACATTGATAAGGAAGCGTTGGTACTCCCGTCAATTAGCAATACCAATTAGGATTTTAGAATAAGCGTCTGCAGCACACACTGTCACCACAGGCAGGTCTGCGCAGAGGCCTTACTCTACAAGTAGCGCTCTTCAAAAGGCAGAGGTTCGTTCATAGCTTGCATTAAGAGTTTTAGAGACAAGGTTAACACTTTTCAACATAAAAGGTTTATTACGAAAAGGGCAAACTTGGTGCAATAAGGTGTTACAGAAAAATATGTTTTAAAGAGATAACGACAATATACAGCGACAAAGTAATGAGGTAGAATTGAAGAAGAAGAATACTTGCAATTAATGTCCAAGGTTGATCAGAGTTCGATCGATGAACTCGGTAATCGGTTCTCAAACTTGGCAGATGCTCATGCTTGGATGGTAAAAGGAGAACTCCCTTGACTTGGCATCTCCTCTTTTCTGTGCGATCAAAAAGGGGTGTTGACACGACCAGTAACCAATTGTCTGGTCATCTGATTTAGGGGCTGGTTACTGGGAGGGTCCACATTCACGCCCATAACCCAGGTACACTTTGTGATACATATTCATATCTCTGCCGTTCTACTAGTTACAGACTACCAACATCCGTGTTATTGTAGAGCATGATATTTGCTTTAAGAAAAGTCCAAACGTGACAAGTCTACCATGGTTATTCTACCTATGACGAATAAATGGGGTCAGGGGCCTTCCGTATGATTGATCATATTCATGTCTGGGCTCGAAACGTTACAAATTATCTGAGGAAACTAAATATGTCTGTTGTTTGGCTGTGCTATGAGTTAGCTGGAAGTTATGAAACATGTGTAACGTTCATACTTATTCCTTAGTCTTCAGCGTTTATGAGTCTAAGGCATTTACGACAGGGGTCTGTGGACTCTCTGAGGTGAGAGGACGACAGCTTTACGACAGGCCAGGAACCCTGCCAGGAGATATTAAGAACCCTAGATTGCTCTGTTCCTTGGAGGAGATAACAGATCTTTTGAAGTAGAATGCCTATGAATTCCTGAGAATAAGGGAGGGAGGGAGTGAGTTTCTTTCCACTGCTTATACTGTTTTTAAACAACATGGCTGCTGTATGGTTCTTACACAACAGCTAGTCGCGTGTCCAGCGTGCAATATCGTTACACCATCATCCGAGCCGTTCTGGTGGGGGTTAGTCAGCCAGAAGAGCTTACTGAGGAGGAACAGGAATTGAGAAATTCAGACAAAGAAAAAAAACCTTTAGAAGGGAAAGCAAAGGAAAAGGTAAGTGAACCAACAATGCACTAGCTTAAAGGAACCTATTTGGAAATAAAAAACAAACCTTTACAACCCCTTTAAATCTGCAGATTTTATGAAAATAACGCCCAGTGATCCTGCTCTAAAAAGGTCCTTGCTTAGGCACTCCCTGGGGTGACAACTGATTGTAGATGGTGCTCCTGTGTTGTCACCCCACTGCATGGGCCCATGATGGAGAATACAAGCGGCTGTGCTGGCAGGCAGACCTGTCCCATCACTGCCACCATCAGGAAGGTGGTCCACAGCAATGCCGTATAGTGGACGCTGAAATGGGTACATGGTGGCAGGAGATCAGCACTGACATGAAAAGGGGAATTTATGATAAACAAAACATGGCAGCTGTGTGTAATACACAATAAGTAAACTAGTAAGGGTTAACATCTACTACACACACTACAATCTTATAATAAATCAGTACAAAGGAGACTTCCTGTACATTCGATCATCAATCAGCCCCATGAGCGGAGAGTTTCACAGAATACATTCCTTCTTCTGGAATTTTTACTGCACTTCCTGTACATGAAATGAATGTGCTTCTTGTTCCGACTTTCCATTGTTATGCATTTACTTTATTAGGTAAACACTAAATTAAGGTGATCGGGCATTACCAACTCATACATTGTACAGACAGGACAGGCCATGTACAATATTCCATCTAAAGTGTGTGTGTGCGATTTGACCCCCCCCCCCCTCTCCTCCCCCCTGCATCGCACCATGTGGGTTGGGTATACATAATTCACGTTGAGTCACATGACAGCTGGGCTTTGTGCCCACTTTCCCCTCCCCATCACCACGTTGCCGGCCTCTTCCTGTACTCCCTGCAATGAAACGATCACCCGGAGTATCACATCTCATACGTATGATGAATAACCCACCCTCCATTACTGACTGACAAAAGAACACAATAGCCAGGCTTTATGACATGCAAATGGCAATCCTGCAAAAGACGTTTATGAGACCAGCTCTGATTTACATCCCATAATTGTAAACATCCATGTACACAGCATGAGGAGGATCTACAATGTACAGTGTGGGGACAAAAAGGAGGAGGATCTACAATGTACAGTGTGGGGACAAAAAGGAGGAGGATCTACAATGTACAGTGTGGGGACAAAAGGAGGAGGATCTACAATGTACAGTGTGGGGACAAAAAGGAGGAGGATCTACAATGTACAGTGTGGGGACAAAAAGGAGGAGGATCTACAATGTACAGTGTGGGGACAAAAAGGAGGAGGATCTACAATGTACAGTGTGGGGACAAAAGGAGGAGGATCTACAATGTACAGTGTGGGGACAAAAAGGAGGAGGATCTACAATGTACAGTGTGGGGACAAAAAGGAGGAGGATCTACAATGTACAGTGTGGGGACAAAAGGAGGAGGATCTACAATGTACAGTGTGGGGACAAAAAGGAGGAGGATCTACAATGTACAGTGTGGGGACAAAAAGGAGGAGGATCTACAATGTACAGTGTGGGGACAAAAAGGAGGAGGATCTACAATGTACAGTGTGGGGACAAAAAGGAGGAGGATCTACAATGTACAGTGTGGGGACAAAAAGGAGGAGGATCTACAATGTACAGTGTGGGGACAAAAGGAGGAGGATCTACAATGTACAGTGTGGGGACAAAAAGGAGGAGGATCTACAATGTACAGTGTGGGGACAAAAAGGAGGAGGATCTACAATGTACAGTGTGGGGACAAAAGGAGGAGGATCTACAATGTACAGTGTGGGGACAAAAAGGAGGAGGATCTACAATGTACAGTGTGGGGACAAAAAGGAGGAGGATCTACAATGTACAGTGTGGGGACAAAAAGGAGGAGGATCTACAATGTACAGTGTGGGGACAAAAAGGAGGAGGATCTACAATGTACAGTGTGGGGACAAAAGGAGGAGGATCTACAATGTACAGTGTGGGGACAAAAGGAGGAGGATCTACAATGTACAGTGTGGGGACAAAAGGATAGGGAGCAAAAGAGGTGATCAGACCAGAGGAACGTATCCATGATATATACACACTATATAATAAACATGAACTAACTGGTATATTAACCACTTAACCCCCGGACCATATTGCTGGTCAAAGACCAGAGCACTTTTTGCGATTCGGCACTGCGTCGCTTTAACTGACAATTGCGCGGTTGTGCAATGTGGCTCCCAAACAAAATTGGCGTCCTTTTTTCCCCACAAATAAAGCTTTCTTTTGGTGGTATTTGATCACCTCTGCGGTTTTTAGTTTTTTGCGCGATAAACAAAAAAAAAAAGCGACAATTTTGAAAAAAAAAAATATTTTTTACTTTTTGCTATAATAAATATCCCACAAAAAAATATATATATATAAAAAAAACATTTTTTTCCCTCAGTTTAGGCCGATACGTATTCTTCTACATATTTTTCGTAAAAAAAAAAAAAAAAAAAAAAAAAAATCGCAATAAGCGTTTATTGATTGGTTTTCGCAAAAGTTATAGCGTTTACAAAATAGGGGGTAGTTTTATGGCATTTTTTATATATTTTTTTTTACTAGTAATGGCGGCGGTCAGTGATTTTTTTTCGGTACTGTGACATTATGGCGGACACATTTTTGGGTCCATTGGCATTTTTATAGCGATCAGTGCTATAAAAATGCATTGGATTACTATAAAAATGCCACTGGCAGGGAAGGGGTTAACACTAGGGGGCAGGGAAGGGGTTAAGTATGTTCCCTGGGTGTGTTCTAACTGCAGGGGGGTGGGACTCACTAGGGGAAATGACTGATCGCTGTTCATACATTGTAAGAACAGACGGTCAGGCATTTCTCCCCTTACAGAACCGGGAGCTGTGTGTTTACACACGCAGCTCCCAGTCCCCACTCTGTAACGAGCGATCGCGTGTGCCCGGCGGCGATCGCGCACGCGCCCCTAGTGGCCTGCGCGAGAGCCGACGTATAGCTACGTGCTCTCGCGCAGGGGAGCCGACCTGCCGCCGTAAAACAATGGCGGCTGGTCGGCAACCAGTTAAGTGATAAACAGTACATGTTGTGTAGCCCTCCTGCCTCCCCATAAAATAGGTAGTGAGTTTTAAACAATGCACAGTGTATGATATAGAAAGGCAAATGGTCAGTGCAGACCCTACACAATATATATTCATAGGAATATACACTCACCGGCCACTTTATTAGGTACACCTTGCTAGTCCCGGGTTGGACCCCCTTTTGCCTTCAGAACTGCCCTAATTCTTCACTCCATACATTCTACAGAGATTTTGCTTCATAGTGACATGATAACATCACGCAGTTGCTGCAGATTTGTCGGGTGCACATCCATGATGGGAATCTCCCATTTCACCACATCCCAAAGGTTCTCTACTGGATGAGATCTGGTGAGTGTGGAGCCCATTGGAGTTCAGTGACCTCATTGTCCAGTGGTGAGATGATCTTTGTGACATGGGGCATTATCCTGCTGGAAGGAGCCATCAGAAGATGGGGACACTGTAGTCAGAGGGCTGGACATGGTCAGCAACAATACTCAGGTAGGACGTGGTGTATAAACGATGCTCAATTGGTACTTAGGGGCCCAGAGTGTGCCAAGAAAATATCCCCCCCACCATTACACCACCACCAGCCTGAACCGGTGATACAAGGCAAGATGGATCCAGGCTTTCTTGTTGTTTACACCAAATTCTGACCCTACTATCTGAATGTCGCAGCTGCAAATTGAGACTCCTCAGACCAGGCAACGTTTTCCCAATCTTCTATTGTCCCATTTTGGTGAGTCTGTGTGAATTGTAGCCTCAGTTTCCCGTTCTTAGCGGAGAGGAGTGGCAGCCGGTGTGGTCTTCTGCTGCTGTAGTCAATCTGCTTCAAGGTTCGATGTGTTGCTAGTTCAGAGATGGTATTCTGCATACCTTGGTTGTAATGAGCAGTTATTTGAGTTACTGTTGCCTTTCTATCATCTCTGCCAATTCTCCTCTGACATCAACAAGACATTTTCATACACACAACTGCCACTCACTGGATATTTTCTCTTTTTCGGACATTCTGTAAACCCGAGAGATGGTTGTGCGTGAAAATCCCAGTAGATGAGCAGTTTTTGAAATACTCAGACCAGCCCATCTGGCACCAACAACCACGCCACGTTCAAAGTCACTTATATCCCCTTTCTTCCCCATTCTGATGCTCAGTTTGAACTTCAGCAAGTCGTCTTCACCACGTCCAGAGGCCCAAATGCATTAAAGTGGTTGTAAACCCTTATTTTTCACTTTTACCTACAGGTAAGCCTATAATAAGGCTTACCTGTAGGTATAAAGAATATCTCCTAGGGGGAATCCACGGCGAAAGGACCGGCAGCCGCCGGACCTTGCCGATTTGAAATCTCCCGCGCACGCATGGAACAGATGTACCTAATAAAGTGTGTGTGTGTGTGCACCTGGGGAGGCTCAGATAGTGGCCATACAATATAATGTATATAAACTATATTGTCAAAAGTATTGGGACACCTGCCTTTTCACGCACATGAACTTCAATGCCATCCCAGTCTTAGTCCGTAGGGTTCAGTATTGAGTTGGCCCACCCTTTGCAGCTATAACAGCTTCAACTCTTCTAGGAAGGCCGTCCACAAGGTTTAGGGGTGTGCGCTTCTGGAAGAATGGTCAAACATCCCCATAGACACTCCTATACCTTGTGGACGGCCTTCCCAGAAGAGTTGAAGCTGTTATAGCTGCAAAGGGTGGACCAACTCAATATTGAACCCTACGGACTAAAACTGAGATGGCATTGAAGTTCATGTGTGTGTAAAGGCGGGTGTCCCAATACTTTTGGCAATATAGCGTGTGTAGTACAGGGATGGTGGTACTCACCTGGTTGCCTAGCACAGCGGTGGCGCTGTGGATATACAATATGTATGTATGTATGTATGTATGTATGTATGTATGTATGTATGTATGTATGTATGTATGTATGTATGTATGTATGTATGTATGTATATATGTATGTATATATATATATATATATATATATATATATATATATATATATATATATATATATATATATATATATATATATATATTTTTTTTTATTAGTATGGGGGGTGGAACTCACCTGGTTGCCCAGCATGGCGGTGGGCATACAATGTATATATAGTTTAGGGGGGGTTGGTACTCGTCTGGTTGCCCAGCATGGCAGTGGCACAGGCGGTGGACATGTATATATAGTACAGGGGGGCTGGTATTCACCTGGTTGCCCAGCACATCGGTGCTGCAGGTGGCGGACATACAACATATATATAGTATAGGGATGGTGGCACTCACCTGGTTGCCCAGTACGGCAGTGGCGCAGGTGGTGGACATACAATGTATATATAGTATAGGGGGGTTGGTACTCCATCTAGTGGTGCAGGTGGTGGACATACAATCTTTATATAGTATAGGGGGGGTTGGTACTCACCAGGTGGCAGACATACAATGTATATATAGTTTAGGGGGGTTGGTACTCACCTTGTGGTGCAGGTGGTGGACATACAATGTATATATAGTATAGGGGGGTTGGTACTCACCTGGTGGCAGACATACAATGTATATATAGTTTAGGGGGGGTTGGTACTCGCCTGGTTGCCCAGCATGGCAGTGGCACAGGCGGTGGACATGTAATGTATATATAGTACAGGGGGGCTGGTCCTCACCTGGTTGCCCAGCACATCTGTGGTGCAGGTGGCGGACATACAACATATATATAGTATAGGGATGGTGGCACTCACCTGGTTGCCCAGTACGGCAGTGGTGCAGGCGGTGGACATACAATGTATATATAGTATAGAGGTATTGGTACTCATCTAGTGGTGCAGGTGGTGGACATACAATGTATATATAGTATAGGGGGGGTTGGTACTCACCTGGTGGCACAGGTGGCAGACATACAGTGTATATATAGTTTAGGAGGGTTGGTACTCATCTAGTGGTGCAGGCAGCAGACATAATACACACACACACACACATATATATTATAGGGATGGTGGCACTCACCTGGTTGCCCAGTACAGCGGTGGCGCAGACGGTGGACATACAATGTATATATAGTATAGGGGGGGTTGGTACTCACCTGGTGGCGCAGGCGGTGGACATCCAATGTATATATAGTATAGGGGGGTTGGTACTCACCTAGTGGCACAGGTGGCGGACATACAATGTATATATAGTATAGGGGGGGTTGGTACTCACCTGGTGGCACAGGTGGCGGACATACAATGTATATATAGTTTAGGGGGGTTGGTACTCATCTAGTGGTGCAGGCGGCAGACATAATACATATATATTAGTATAGGGATGGTGGCACTCACCTGGTTGCCCAGCACGGCGGTGGCACAGGTGGCAGACATACAATGTATATATAGTATAGGGGGATTTGGTACTCACCTGGTGGCACAGGTGGCAGACATACAATGTATATATAGTATAGGGGGATTTGGTACTCACCTGGTGGCACAGGTAGCGGACATACAATGTATATATAGTATAGGGGGGGTTGGTACTCACCTGGTGGCGCAGGTGGCAGACATACAATGTATATATAGTTTAGGGGGGTTGGTACTCATCTAGTGGTGCAGGCGGCAGACATAATACATATATATAGTATAGGGATGGTGGCACTCACCTGGTTGCCCAGTACGGCGGTGGCGCAGGCGGTGGACACCTCTTTGGGCCCGAACCATACAGACGCCACCCTGGAGGGGAGGCCGAGGATGAAGACTTGGGCCACAGAACAGATGGTTTGGGCCAGCATGGTGACGGGGAAGAGGTCGTGCCGGGCGCTGGCACACTTCACCCATGCCCCCAGGCAGTTGAGTCCGGAGCCCAGCAGGGCGGTGAGGCGGAGGCCCCGGGTGTCCAGCAGCCAGGTGGCCGGGAAGATGAGGGGCACATAGGCCACCATGTACACCACAGACAGCCAGTCAATGTCCGGGTTGGAGACCCCATAGAAGCCGGTGAAGATGGAGCTCAGGATGCTGTATTGGATCCATTGGAAAGCGTTCACCAGGGAGTAGAGAGAGAACACTACGAGCACCAAGAACCTCCGCCGGTACAGCCGGGTCTCCAGTACAGGAGGGGCCCCCTCGGGCAGCATGGCCTGCCGCTCATCCTGCTGCGCTCCCCCGACACACACCGACACCTCTCCATTACTGCTGGGGCTGGCCAGACCGTCCTCGGCCTCCTTGGCCAGCGTGTGCCCGTTCAGTTCAGTGGAGACCATCCCAGTTCCCGCAGCATCCCTCGCCTGTCTGAGGAGAAAGCCGGCTGACAGCTTGCGCTACACATCCCGCACCGCTCAGCCGGCACGGACCGACCAATCACCGCACACCTACCAAAGCTCCCAGCCAATCGGTGCCGGGGAGGTCACGCCCACCGCAAGCTCTATGTCAGAGAAGGGCGAAGTGACAGATGCTGTGTATAGAAAGGTGCGGAGAAGGGGGCGGAACCGGGTAGTCACATGACAGGAGATGCCCCAGTAAGGACCACGTGGGTTATTAATGTCGTCTTGATCGAAGATCTGCTACATCAGTTTCTCAGCTCCAGTTCTCAAGTACCCCCAACAGGTCATGTTTTCAGCTGTCCATTATTTTGCACATGTATTTTGATCAGCTACATTGCCTTAGTAATTACCACAGCCGTTTCATCTGAAGGAAATCCTGAAAACATGACCTGTTGGGGGCGTACTTGAGGACTAGAGTTCAGAAACACTACGGTACACCAATCAACTGTCTAGAAGAGAGATCTGGCCAGAAGTGGTCTTCATGGAAGAATTGCGGTCAAATATATGCCCCAGGCACCACATTGAGAGGGGCACCGCCAAGTAGTGACAGCTGTGTGCCAACTGGGTGTCAACTATTCCTGTGACTGACATGTCTGAGCACCAGTGCCCCCCTCTCTACCCACTGAGCACCAGTGCCCCCTTCTCTCCCTACTTCTCTCCACTAAGCACCAGTGCCCCCTTCTCTCCCTACTGGGCACCAGTGCCCCCTTCTCTCCCTACTTCTCCCCACTGAGCACCAGTGCCCCCTTTCTATCACCACTGAGCACCAGTGCCCCTTTTCTATCACCACTGAGCACCAGTGCCCCCTTCTCTCTCTATTGAGCACCAGTGCCCCCCTATCACCACTGATTACCAGTGCCCCCTTCTCTCCCTACTTCTCCCCACTGAGCACCAGTGCCCCCTTCTCTCCCTACTGGGCACCAGTGCCCCCTTTCTATCACCACTGAGCACAAGTGCCCCCCTTCTCTCTCTATTGAGCACCAGTGCCCCCCTATCACCACTGATTACCAGTGCCCCCATTCTCTCCCTACTGAGCACCAGTGCCCCCTTCTTTCCCCATTGAGCACCAATGCCCCATTCTCTCCCTGTTGAGCACCAATGCCCCATTCTCTCCCTGTTGAGCACCAGTGCCCCCTTCTCTCCCTACTTAGCACCAGTGCCCCCATTCTCTCCCTACCTAGCACCAGTGCCCCCATTCTCTCCCAAAAGTGCACCAGTGCCCCCCTACTATCCCCACTGAGCACAAGTGCCCCTTCTATCCTCACTGAGCACCAGTGTCCCCCTTTCTCTCCACACTGAACACCAGGGTCACCCTTCTGTCCCCAATGAGCACCAGTGTGCCCCTTCTCTCCCCAATGAGCACTAGTGTCCCCCTTCTCTCCCCAATGAGCACCAGTGTGCCCCTTCTCTCCCCAATGAGCACCAGTGTCCCCCTTCTCTCTACAATGAGCACCAGTGTCCCTATTCTCTTCATACTGAGCACCAGTGCCTACTTCTCTTCCTACTGAGCACCAGTGCCCCCCCCCCATACTATCCCCACTGAGCACAATGCCCCCTTCTCTCCCTACTTCTCCCCACTGTGTGCCAGTGTCCCCTTTCTCTCCGCATTGAGCACCAGTGCCCCCATTCTCTTCCCACTGAGCACCAGTGTCCCCCTTCTATCCCCACTCAGCACCAGTGCCCCCCTTCTCTCCCCACTGAGCACCAGTGCCCCCCTTCTCTCCCCACTGAGCACCAGTGCCCCCCTTCTATCCCCACTGAGCACCAATTCCCTCTTGTCTGCCACTGAGCACCAGTACCCCCTTGTCTGCCACTGAGCACCAGTGCCCCCTTGTCTGCCACTGAGCACCAGTACCCCCTTGTCTGCCACTGAGTACCAGTGCCCCCTTGTCTGCCACTGAGCACCAGTGCCCCCTTTTATCTTTGCACTGACCCTCTTTTCCCCCACTGAGCATCAGTGCACTTTTTGTCCTCCCACTGAACATAAAATTGTAAAAAATAATAAAACTGTAAAAAATAAAATAAAAACTACTGACACTGTCTGCTGCCCTACTCTTCAAGGGGTGGTGTGTACTGAGTCTTTGCCCTTGGTGAAAGAATGTCTGGATTCCTCACTCTTTGGTACATCCTGCCTGCCGAGTTTCTTGAAAAGTAGCGTGCAACCTACGAGGATTGATGCTGTTTATAAGCCAAAGGGTAGTCACACCAAATATTGATTTGATTTGGATTTCTCTTCTGTTCACTAACTTTACATTTTGTAAATGAATACAAATAAAGTTAAAATATATATTTCTGAAAGCATTCCCACTTTACAGCATTTTCTACACACCTGCCTAAAATCAATGAACATCAATGAAGGAGAAAAATTTCCTTCTAATTAATTTTTTATAACAAAATACAAAAAAAATATATATATATTTTTTAAATTCGGTCTTTTAAAATTTTTTCAACAAAAAACGCAGAGGTGATCAAATACCACCAAAAGAAAGCTCTATTTGTGGGGAAAAAATGGGACTGGAGCTGGTGTGATCATCCCTGTCGCTGTAAAGACTGGTTTCAGGTAAGTAAAAGGGGGGCTCTGGGGGGCTGCTGCATCATAGGAGGTTTTTCACCTTAATCACTTCAGCCCTGGAAGAATTGGCAATGACCGGGCCATTTTTTGCAATTCGGAGCTGCAACGCTGCAACAATTGCACGGTCGTGCGACGTTGCACCCAAACAAAATTGACGTCCCTTTTTCCCCACAAATAGAGCTTTCTTTTGGTGGTATTTGATCACCTCTGCAGTTTTAATTTTTTTGCGCTATAAACAAAAAAAGCGACAATTTAAAAAAAAGCTATATTTTTAACTTTTTGCTATAATAAATATCCCCCCAAAAAATATATATATATAAAAAAGGTTTAGGCCGATACGTATTCTTCTACATATTTTTGGTAAAAAAAAATTGCAATAAGCGTATATTGATTGGTTTGCACAAAAGTTATAGGGGCAGATCCACAGAGATCTGTACCGGCGCAGCGTATGGGAGATACGCTACGCCACTGTTACTTACTTTTTTAAACTTCGAATCCACAAAGAATTTGTGCCGTAAGTTACGGCTGCGTAGTCTATCTCTCGCGGCGTAAGGGAGCCTAATTCAAATCGGCGAGTAGGGGGCGTGTTTCATTTAAATGAAGCGCGTCCCCGCGCCGAATGAACTGCGCATGCGCCGTCCCTAAATTTCCCGCCGTGCATTGCGCTAAATGACGTCGCAAGGACGTCATATTTTTTAACATAGACGTGAATTACGTCCATCCCGATTCACGGACGACTTACGCAAAAAAAAAAAAAATTCAAAATAAACGCGGGAACGATGGCCATACTTAACATGGCAAGTCTAACTATACGCCGCAAAACACCAGCTTTAACTATACGCTGGAAAAAGCCGACTAGAGACGACGTAAGAGAATGCGACGGCCGCGCGTACGTTCGTGGATCGTCGGAAATAGCTAATTTGCATACCCGACGCAGAAAACGACGAGGACTCCACCCAGCGGACGCCGAAGTATTGCATCTACGATCCGAAGGCGTACGAAGCCGTAAACCTAGGATTCAAACCAAAGATACGACGCGGGAAATTTGAAAGTACACCGGCGTATTAGTAGATACGCTGGCGTACTCGCTCTGTGGATCTGCCCCAGAGCGTCTACAAAATAGTGGACAGTTTTATGCCATTTTTATTATATTTTTTTTCACTAGTAATGGCGGCGATCAACGATTTTTATCATGACTGCAATATTGCGGCGGACACATCGGACACTTTTGACACTATTTTGGGACCATTGTCATTTATACAGCGAACAGTGCTATAAAAATGCACTGATTACTGTGTAAATGACACTGGCAGTGAAGGGGTTAACCAAGAGGGGGAGAGGAAGGAGTTATGTGTGTTCTAGGGAGTTATTCTAACTATGTGGGGGCTGGGCTACGAGTGACAGGACAGTGATCACCGTTCTCGGTGACAGGGAGCAGTAGATCACTGTTCTGTCACTAGGCCGTACAGGGAAATGCCTTGTTTACATCTCCCCATTCTGCCACCCTGTGACACGGTCGCCGGACACAGACGGACATCGAGTCCGTGGGTCCCGCAGACACGGTCATGGCGCGCGCTAGACGGCAGATTCAAAGCAACGTACCTGTATGCTGCTTTGACTGCCCGTGCCATTCTGAATGAATGAAAAACTTATAAAGCGCGGCGCATGCGAACTGAATCGCTTCTGCCGACATATATCTACGTTAGGCAGTCGGCAAGTGGTTAAAGCGGGGTTCCACCCGTGATTTTTTTTTTTTAAGTCAGCAGCTACAAACACTGTAGCTGCTGACTTTTAACCGGTTGCCGACCGCCGCATGTACATGTACGTCCACAGAATGGCACGAACAGGCATATGGTCCGATCGGGACCCCCCCCCCCCGGTACACGCGGCGGTCGGTAACCCGCGGGGAGCGATCCGGGACGAGGGCGCGGCTAGAAACGTTTCTAGCCGCCCCTTCGTTTCTATCCGCCCCTTCGCGATCGCTCCCCGGAGCTGAAGAACGGGGAGAGCCGTATGTAAACACGGCTTCCCCGTGCTTCACTGTGGCGGCTGCATCGATCGAGTCATCCCTTTTATAGGGAGACTCGATTGATGACGTCAGTCCTACAGCCACACCCCCCTACAGTTGTAAACACACACTACTAGGTGAACACTAAATCCTACAGCGCCCCCTGTGGTTAACTCCCAAACTGCAACTGTCATTTTCACAATAAACAATGCAATTTAAATACATTTTTTGCTGTGAAAATGACAATGGTCCCAAAAATGTGTCAAAATTGTCCGAAGTGTCCGCCATAATGTCGCAGTCACGAAAAAAATCGCTGATCGCCGCCATTAGTAGTAAAAAAAAAAAATTAATAAAACTATCCCCTATTTTGTAAACGCTATAAATTTTGCGCAAACCAATCGATAAACGCTTATTGCGATTTTTTTTTACCAAAAATAGGTAGAAGAATACGTATCGGCCTAAACTGAGGAAAAAATAAATTTTTATATATGTTTTTGGGGGATATTTATTATAGCAAAAAGTAAAAAATATTGCATTTTTTTCAAAATTGTCGCTTTTTGTTTATAGCGCAAAAAATAAAAAACGCAGAGGTGATCAAATACCACCAAAAGAAAGCTCTATTTGTGGGGAAAAAAGGACGCCAATTTTGTTTGGGAGCCACGTCGCACGACCGCGCAATTGTCTGTTAAAGCGACGCAGTGCCGAATCGCAAAACCTGGCCTGGGCATTTAGCAACAAAAATGGTTCGGGGCTTAAGTGGTTAATAAGGACACTTACCTGTCCTAGGCACCCGCAATGTCGGCCAATCCCTCAATCCTGGCAGCTCCCGGCGCCACCATCCTCACTAAGGGAAACAGGCAGTGGAGCCTTGCAGCTTCACTGCCCATTTCCTTCTGCGCATGCGCGAGTCTCGTGGCCCTTTTTGAATGGGCGGCTGCTATCTGGGATACACACAGTTCCCAGAAGGCAGCGCGCACCATTCCCCAGAAGACAACGTGAGGAGGACGAGGAAGAAGACCTGCCGCAGAGTAGGAAGATCGAGGTGAGTTGGGAGGAAGTAGAGAGGAGACAAAGCTGGAAGAGATAGGAAAGGAGGTCATTTATGCTGGTGATTTGCAACTATCACTGGATGAGATCCACTGTTTCAAAGATTGAGTCTGCCTGAGCTGCATAGTAGGAGTGAGACCCTTAATTACACGCGCTTAATGATCCCCTGTCATAAGGGATCAGGGCAAGTCGGTAAGGAGCCATTGCTATTGATTGGTGGAGGATTTATCACCTTTGTTTGGAAACGTTTTTCCATCAGATGTTGGATCTTGGCACAGAGCACGGGTGTACAGCATTTATTGATTAAGCACTTATGGACTATGGGCCAGATTCACAGCCAGGCGGCGCAGCGCAACGTAACCGATTTAGGTTACACCGCCGCAAATTTTCTGGCTAAGTGCCCGATCCACAAAGCACTTACCTGGAAATTTGGGGCGGTGTATCCTAAATCCGTCCGGCGCAAGGCGGGCCCAATCGAATGGGGCGAGTCACATTTAAATTAGGCGCGCTCCCGCGCCGGACGTACTGCGCATGCTCCCGTCGCAAATTTCCCGACGTGCTTTGCACGAAATTACGGTGTGCCGATGTTTTGTGAATCGCGACGGGTAAAAAAGACTTGCGCCGGGAAAAATAAAAATTAAAAAAAAAATTCAAAAGCGACGCGGGAAAGACGGGTATACTTTTACAGTGTACAGTGTAGTAAGTTTACACTTTGTAAAAGGTGCCCTATCTTTGCGACGGCAAACTAACACTTGCGGCGACGTAACGACGGGAAAACGTTTCGTGGATCGCCGTAACTGCTAATTTGCATACCCGACGCTGGTTTACGACGCAAACTCCCCCCAGCGGCGGCCGCGGTACTGCATCCTAAGATCCGACAGTGTAAAACTATTACACCTGTCGGATCTTATGGATATCTATGCGTAACTGATTCTATGAATCAGTCGCATAGATAGAAACAGAGATACGACGGCGTATCAGCAGATACGCCGTCGTATCCCTTTTGTGAATCTGGCCCACTATCTCTGTTCATTTTTTCAATATAGAATCCTATTTACACTGGTTTTGATGTCAATTTTTTATTTTAGCAACACATTAATATTGGCACATGTTTATTGATTGCCACGTGATTGCTTTAAAATGGCAACTGATGTTTTTTATTATTTTTTATTTAATGTCGATACATTATTGATATGATATCGTATGTCATCAGTTACATATCCATATATAATCAACTTTGTTCTTCTGACATTCTTAATTTGGTGATTTTTTTATTTAAGTTTTCACCTGGTTATGGGGTAGCGTGATTTTTTCATTTTTATTATTTTTTAAGATTGGAAAGATCCACATAGCAACCGCTATTTCTGGAAAGTACTTTGGGCCAGATTCACGTAGAATTCCGGCGGCACAACGTATTGCATTTACGTTACACCGCCGCAAGTTTTACGGGCAAGTGCTTGATTCACAAAGCACTTGCCTGTAAACTTGCAGCGGCGTAGCGTAAATCCGTCCGGCGCAAGCCCGCCTAATTCAAATGGGGCGTGTATCATTTAAATGAGGCGCGTTCCCGCGCCGAACGTACTGCGCATGCTCCGTTTTGTAATTTCCCGCCATGCTTTGCGCGAAATGATGTCGCACCAACGTAATTTTTTGAACGGCGACGTGCGTTACGTCCTTTCCTATTCCCGGACGACTTACGCAAATAATAATACAAATTTAAAATTCGACGCGGGAACTACGGCCATACTTTAACATGGCAAGTCTAATTATAAGCCATGAAATAGCAGCCGTAACTATACGCCGGGAAAAGCCGACTAGCGACGACGTAAGAGAATGCGACGACCGCGCGTACCTTCGTGGATCGCCGTAAACAGCTAATTAGCATACCCGACGTGGAAAACGACGCGAACTCCACGCTGCGGGCGCCAAAGTACTACACCTACGATCCGAAGGCGTACGAAACCGTACGCCTGTCGGATCGAAGCCAGAAGCCGTCGTATCTTGGTTTGAGGATTCGAACTAAAGATACGACGCAGCAAATTTGAAAGTACGCCGGAGTATCAGCAGATACTCCGGCGTACTTCTTCTGTGAATCTGGCCCATTTTTTTTTTTTTTCTATTTTTTTGCAGGACTTTGGTGTATTTTTATTTTTTAGGGTGGACGTACACTTTATTGCATAGAATGCATTAGGGTGAAAAAACACAACTCCTTTAACCACTTAAGACCCGGACCAAAATGCAGATAAAGGACCTGGCCCCTTTTTGCGATTCGGCACTGCGTCGCTTTAACTGACAATTCCGCGGTCGTGCGACGTGGCTCCCAAACATAATTGGTGTCCTTTCTTTCCCACAAATAGAGATTTCCTTTGGTGGTATTTGATCACCTCTGCGGTTTTTATTTCTTGCGCTATAAACAAAAATAGGAGCGACAATTTTGAAAAAAATGCAATATTTTTTACTTGTTGCTATAATAATTATCCTACCTATTTTTGGTAAAAAAAAAATCGCAATAAGTATTTATCGATTGGTTTGCGCAAAATTTATAGTGTTTACAAAATAGGGGATAGTTTTATTGCAATTTTATTAATTTTTATTTTTTACTACTAGTGACTGCGACATTATGGCGGACACTTTGGACAATTTCGACAAATTTTTGGGACCATTGTCATTTTCACAGCAAAAAATGCATTTAAAATGCATTGTTTACTGTGAAAATGACAGTTGCAGTTTGGGAGTTAATCACAAGGGGGCGCTGATGGGGTTCTGTGTGACCTCATCTGTGTTTCTAACTGTAGGGGGGTGTGGCTGTAGGTGTGACGTCATCGATTGTGATTCCCTATATAAGCGAACACACGATCGATGACGCCGCCACAGTGAAGAACAGGGAAGCTGTGTTTACACACAGCTCTCCCCATTCTTCAGCTCCGGGGACCGTGCGGGACTCCAGCGGCGATCGGGTCCGCGAGTCCCGCGGCCGTGGTCACAGAGCTTCGGCCCGCGACCCACGGCTGGGCATTATACAGGTACGTGATTATGCCCAGCCGTGCCATTCTGCCGACGTATATCGGCGTTAGGCGGTCCTTAAGTGGTTAATGACTACAGAACTGCATTAAATTGTGACTTTTATGCCGCGTACACACGATCATTTTTCAGCATGAAAAAAAAAAGTTGTTTTTAAAAAACGTCATTTAAAATGATTGTGTGTGGGCTGCGCATCGTTTTTGAGATTCTGAAAAACGTAAAAAAACGTTTAAACAATGTCGTTTTTCGGGTTGTAAAAAATGGTCGTGTGTGGGCTAAAACGATGAAAAAAACCTGCATGCTCAGAAGCAAGTTATGAGACGGGAGCGATCGTTCTGGTAAAACTAGCGTTCGTAATGGAGTAAGCACATTCATCACGCTGTAACAGACAAAAAAGCGCGAATCGTCTTTTACTAACACGGAATCAGCTAAAAGCAGCCCAAAGGCGAATGGAACTTCCCCTTTAAAGTGCCGTCATACGTGTTGTACGTCACTGCGCTTTGCTAGATAATTTTTTAAAAACAATGGTGTGTGGGCAACGTCGTTTTAATGATGAAGTTGGGAAAACGTCGTTTTTTTAGACATGCTGAAAAACAAAGGGCTAGATTCAGGTAGCCGGGCGCATTGTTATGGCGGCGTAGCGTATCGTATTTACGCTACGCCGCCGTAAATCAGAGAGGCAAGTGCTGTATTCACAAAGCACTTGCCTCCTAAGTTACGGCGGCGTAGCGTAAATGGGGCCGGCGTAAGCGCGTCTAATTCAAATGAGTATGAGGGGGCGTGTTTTATGTAAATGGGTGGTGACCCGACGTGATTTCCGTCCGTGTACATATCCCAGTGTGCATTGCTCCAAAGTACGCTGCAAGGACGTATTGGTTTCGGCGTGAACGTAAATTACGTCCAGCCCTATTCGCGAACGACTTAAGCAAACGACGTAAAAAATTAAAAATTTGACGCGGGAACGGCGTACATACTTAACATTGCGTATGCCTCATAGAAGCATGAGCAACGTTACGCCGGAAAAAAAAAGCCTTACGCAAACAACGTAAAAAAATTCCGCCGGGCGCACGTACGTTTGTGAATCGGCGTATCTAGGTCATTTGCATATTCTACGCCGAAAACGACGGAAGCGCCACCTAGCGGCCAGCGTAAATATGCACCCTAAGATACGGCGGCGTAAGAGACTTACGCCAGTCGGATCTTAGCCTAATTTCAACGTATCTTGCTTTCTGAATACAGAAAGAAGATACGCCGGCGCAGCTTTGAATTTACGCGGCGTATCTATAGATACGCCGAGTAAATCAATGCTGAATCTAGCCCAAAGTTTTCTTTCATGCTGAAAAATGATCGTGTGTACGCGGCATTACATTTGTCTGCAGTTCGGCTTTGACGTTTTTTTCTTTCAATTGATATTGCTGTATATTTGATGCTAATATGTAATCCTACCTATTCTGGACATTCTGGTTTAATTGTTGCGTTCCCATCACATTCGTTTATACCAGTAGAAGCAGTTGCTATGGTCAGGACTTATGTTTCACTGTCATGGTAATGAGACTCATTGTCCACACAGGCCAGCGCTCAGTAACACTAGACTTATTATCACATCAGTGAGACGAGAAATTTGGTCCCAATGTCTGAAGAAGCAAAGAAATTACAGGCGATCTATGAGGAGCGGGAGAGCTGGTGTATGGTGGAGAGACACCCCACACAGTACTGGTGCAGAGCCGAGAGAAAACATTTCCCCCACCATTTGCGAAGTGTCCTGAATGATCAGCCGCCGCCATGCTATGAATCAAGATGCTCCTGGGCTGTTGTAACCCCTAGACACAGGGAGAAAAGGCACTTTGCTGATGCTGGTAAGTCCACACAAAACTCATTTTAGTTTGGGCTCAATGCTAAAGGGATTACCGGCGTATAAGACGACTTTCTGGATGCAAAAACATGCATCCAAAGTCGGGGGTCGTCTTATACGCCGGGTACGGTCTCCGTGCTGCGAGCGTCAATGATTTAAAAGACGCTCCTTCTCCTCAGAGTGTCCTGTGATAGGCGGAACACAAATCTTCCCAGCAGCGCCTCTGTTCTGTGTTCCTCCTATCACAGATGCCTTCTCATCCTCGGACGAGATGAGAAGACGTCCGTGATAGGCGGAACACAGGACAGTCTGAGGAGAAGGCGCGGCTTTCAAATCATTGACGCTCGCGCTCGCAGCACGGAGACTGTCACCGCCTGCAAAAAAGTGAGTGTTTGCAGTGATTGCACTGGGGGGCAAGTTCAGGCACAGCGGGGGCAAGTGATGGCACAGAGAGGGGCAAGTGATGGCACAGTGAGGGGCAAGTGATGGCACAGTGAGGGGCATCGCTTCTCGGCCTTTTGGCTAATATCAAGTGTAGTATCTGTTCTTATCAGTTGCCAATAGGTGGTGCTAAGCTGACTGTCCCCGGTACCCTGTGGCAGGGGGAAAGGGATGGCAGTCGGCGGACGCTAAGCCTGTTGGTGTGGAGGTGAAAGCCTTCTGATGTGGACAGAGAGGCATGAGGTCGAAGCCAAGAGGCCGGGTCCCTGGCCGTTGGCCTGGATTTGGTGGTATCTGCCCCAGTCAGTTGTTCTGGAGGGAACCTTTGCTTCTCCTTTAACCGGGAAGGAGCGGGTAGTACTTCCAGAATGTGATTAGGTGGGAGAGTTAGGGGTTGTGGGTAGAGTCTGCGTCAGTAGGCTCTCCCCGACCTCTTCTCCCACCTTCCTGGCTGGGAAGGGTGCTGCCGGTCCGGACCGGGGGCTAGGGACCGTTGAAAAGCCAGTGGAGATTGTGCCCCTGGAGTGGCAGTCCCGGGGTGCCATACATTGCACGAGTGTTTGAGGGGCACTCATCGTGTGGCACCTTCAGGTCACTGATCTCCACAACACACTTTTCACACCTGCCGCTTGGGCCGGGCCTTTTGGCTAGGACCAGTGGAATTTTTATCCTGGCCGGAGGGCCGGCCAATGTATTTCACATTGGTCACTTTCCTCACTCTCCCATCTTCCTTTTCCCCACTTTCTTTTATTATTTTTACCCGTGTTCTGTTTTGTTTGTCACTCTTTTTGTTGGTGCTTGCACTTTATGTGTGGCGAGTAGGGTGCTGGTCCTCGGGCCGGTCTCTGAAAGTCTTGGGAGTTGGTGGACTCGGCCTTCTGGTTAGGTTCACCGGCTCTCATGGGGTCTCCCTTCGGGGGAGCCTCACCGAGGACGGTTCTGTTTCGGCAGTCCCTCCGAGGATGTTGGGTCCTTGTGGCTTCGGCTGCTTGGACCAAGATGGGTCCATATGGCTTCGGCTGTATGGACCACAGTAACTCTAGTCCCTGTCAGGAGCCTAACGCCCCGGGGGATCAGAGACGGGTCCTTTTCGGAGGACCACTGACGTATGCACCCGTCGCAGTTTTTTGTGATGTCACTCTTTATGTGTGTGCACATTTTTCCCTGCATCGGGTGGAGTTTTTGGGTTGTGTTTTGCACGCCACAGGCTTTTCAACAGAAAAAAAAGTGAGGGGCAAGTGATGGCACAGTGAGGGGCAAGTGATGGCACAGTGAGGGGCAAGTGATGGCACAGTGGGGGCAAGTGATGGCACAGTGAGGGCATGCAATGTAATGGCACAGTGAGGAATGTAATGTAATGGCACAGTGCAGTGAGATTTGAAAAAGCCTGTTTCTGTCAGCGGTTCTGGCTCCCCCTCAGCTTCCAGACAGACTAGAAGGAAGGGGGTAGTCTTATACAGTGAGTATATCCCAAAACCAAATTTTTTCCTGGAAAATTAGGGGGTCGTCTTATACGCCCAGTCGTCTTATACGCCGGAAAATACGGTAATCACCTACCAGATTCCTTTTCATCTCATGGAGAGACCATTGAGGTACCTACAACAGAGTTTCCATCCACTTGCCTGGACCAATGGCGAGTACTAAGGTATCTGATGGATTCTTCATTTACTTTAGAGCAAGGGAAATGACATGCCATACAGTAGACTAGGGAACATCAAGCCTCATACACACGATCAGACTTCCATCGGACATTTCCGTGGATTTTGGTCCGAAGGGCGTTGGCCGTGAACTTGGTACGCATACACACGGCAGAACATTTTCAGCCAACATTCACCAGACCACATAGTTTTTAAGCTCTTTACCGTCACCCTTTGGGCAACTTCTGCTATTGTTGTCTGATGGTTAGCATTGGTTCCGTGCATGCGTGTTTGTACTTTGGATTTTAGTCCGACGGATTTGTGCACACACGATCGGATGATCCGACGGAACACATTTGATGTCGGAAAATTTGAGAGCATGCACAGCCAACATTTGTTGTCAGAAATTCCGACAACAATTGTCCGATGGAGCATACAGACGGTCGGATTCTCCGATAAAACATGTCTGTCGGACCGTTGTTGTTGGAAAATCCGATCGTAATTCAGCTTGTTGATGTCCAGTCATGACAAAAAACTTCTAGATGGCTGGTTCTAGATAGGCCAATGTTCACTCCCTATTAACCCTTCATTCTCCCAGAATGGAAGACTTTATGTAATGTAATTCCATAGCAGTCAGAAAACTGCAGGTCTAGATAGCAGCGTGAATGCCACTATAGGGTTGGGGTGAATTTGCCAAGTGTGTAAAGTCCTTCCATCTAGTAACATGGAAGATTCCCTCTCTGACAGCTTTATAGAAAACCCTGCCAAACAAGCAACAGGTGCTTAAGGCAGAGGTCTGCCCACCGCTGCAAAGATTAAAAGCCAGCAGCTGCACATACTGCAGCTGCTGACTTTTAATAATCGGAGACTGTCCTGGAGTCCAGCGATGTAGGCAACGCAGCTGATGTTTCCAGCAGCTGTCGGGTGCTGCCGCCTCCGTTGCGAGTAAGGGAACCCGGCAGTGAAGCCTTACATCTTCACACCGGGAAACCTACTGCGCATGCGCGAGGCTCCGCTCCTCTCTCCTACTGGCCCAGCGGCCGGGGAAGGAGGAGGGAGCCCGGGAGGTGATGTCAATACCCGCGGCCTGAGGCTCCAGGAAGTGGGAACAGGATACCTGTGAAAGACAGGTCTCTTGTCCCCCCCAAAAGGTGGCAAACATGGCATCGGAGGGGGGGGGGGAGTACGAGCGGAAGTTCCACTTTTGGGTGGAACTCCGCTTTAATGTTTGCTTTGCTTTCCCACTGCAGAATCAAAGTAAAAAGCCTTGGGCTTACCGATATGGAGGAGCATATGAATCACTCTCCTCCCCTCTATCTCACAACAGCATGCTGCTTATGCACAAGGCTGGTGCAAGGATTTTTGACACCCTAGGCAAAACCTAATTTTTCCGCCCCCCTGGCCCCACCCCTGACTCCACCCCCTTTGCTTTGCCCATATGTGGGCACTGATTGGCATCTTTTTTTTTTTTTAATGCTTTTTTTTTGTTTTTTCAGTCTTTTTTTTTTGTTTTTTTTTCGGCATTTTTTTTTTTTTTTTGCCCTTCCCTGGTGGTCCAGGGTGGGCTTCCCTGGTGGTCCACTGTGGCGATCCGAGGGGGGGGCTGCGCTGATAAACAATCAGCGCGAACGCCCCCTGTCAGGAGAGCTGCCGATCGGCTCTCCTTTACTCGCGTCTGTGAGACGCGAGTGAGGAATAGACATCAACGGCTCTTCCTGTTTACATCGTGATCAGCCGTGATTGGACACGGCTGATCACGTGGTAAAGAGCCTCCGCCGGAGGCTCTTTACCGAGATCGGAGATGCAGGGTGTCAGACTGACACCCCGCATCACCGATAGCTGCGCTGCGCGCCCCCACGGGCGCGCGGCATGAAATCCTGCAGGACGTCCATGGACGTCCAGTCAGGATTTCAAAACCACTTCCCGGACGTAAATCGGCCATAGGCCGGGCGGGAAGTGGTTAAAGTGGTTGTAAACCCATTTTAACAAGTTTATGCTACAGGTAAGCCTATATTAAGGCTTACCTGTAGCTACCCTGGATATCTCCTAAACCTGCACGGTTTAGGAGATATCCCCCTGTGTCTGCATGTGCCGAAGTGATCGGCACATGCGCACTGAAGCAATGGGACGTCGCGCCGTTGTTTCAGTTAGATGTGCTGTTACCGGCGGCTCCCATGTGCATGCACGGGAGTGATGTCGCCGGAGCCGCGATACCTGGAAGTAAGCTCCGGGAGAGATGGCCGCGGCCGGAGGGGGGGGGGGTCGAGGACGCCTGCGATCTGAGGTAAGTAATACATAATGAGCTAGTATGCGTAGCATACTAGCTCATTATGCCTTTGCAGGGCTTTTTTTCTCAAACAATAGGTGCTGGAACTTAACCACGACCCCACAAAACCCCTCCCCCTACACACACCCTCCAAATCACATCAAATAGTAGGAGGGCCTTAAAGGGCATTAAATACCAGAATTTCAGTACACCGAGTGCAGAGCTGTCACTTGTAAACACAGAAACCCGACTTCTGTGTTTTCAAGTGATTGTGGTGAGCGGGCACCAAAGGGTCTGACCCAGAGGTGGTGGAACTGAGTTCCACCAAGTTCCACCTGAAAAAAAGCCCTGTGCCTTTGTATTGGAGTTTTTTTTTTTAAGGGTTTACAACCACTTTAAAGCATATGTGCAAAGTAAAGAAAAACCTGAAAACATGGATCGATGGGGGTACTTGAAGTCTGAGGTTGAGAACCACTGTTCCACTGGATGTCCACCCAGTAATGTAAGCAACAGTAGAACAGGGATTTTGCCAAAGATGGAAGCCGGTTAAAGTGAACATGTCCTGAAATGTTTCTAAGCTAATAACATGATGTGAAGGCAATCTGTGGTCTTCAAATTGATCTATGTGGAGCCTCCTTGCATTCTAAGACAACATTGTACATGGAATTTCGACTCCTATGTAGGTAAAAGTAAGAACCATCCTTTCATTGTACTAAAAGGCACCTCTGTCATTCTGTTGTCATATCTCAGATCTTTAGTGGTCTGTGAAGGCTTTTGATGTTACCTATTAAATGACAGGAGTTTAACTTATTGCCCAAAGGGAGCATGAAAAGCCTAAGCCCTGCAAAACCCTCTTGCTAGCGCTACTTGTAAGAGCGACCCTCAAGAAAGTGGGTCCACTTGAAGGCCAAAGCATCCTAGTCATTCTTGCCAAAAAGAGAAAGGACACCACCACTGTAACCTCAATGCCACTCACCAAACCAGCCTTGCTGCCCACTTTAGATCAGGGAAAACAATACTAAAATAAAAGCAAAAGAAGAAGTTGCACCGGCCTAGTGCATTATCACATGACTCATTTATTGAACAAAACCAAATTCTAATGTACTCACAATGGTACAAGATAGATGCATGTAACCTAATCCAATCCCAACGCTGAATATGTGTCCATCCACAGGGGCATAGCTTATGCATTTCGAGGGCTATGCCCTCTTTTTCAGAGTTCTGAAGAAGAGGGCATAGCCCTCGAGATGTGTAAGCTATAGTACACCCCTGTAGATGGACAAGTATTCAGCCTTGGGACTAGATTAGGTTACATGCATTCTATCTCGTGTCATTGTGAGTACATTGGAATTTTTGGGGGGTAAAATCTCACGTCAACTAAATAAATAATAAGTGAATAATAAATCAATTAAAACCTGAGTAGCTCCCCAAAATTGCAGTAAACTGTAACAATGTGAATATGTGAGGAGAAAGGGGGCGCTACAGGTAATAAAATACCTAAATAAACAAGAGTAAATCCAGATAAATTATTAAATAATTAATAATCAGCAAACAGTAATTAATCATAAATGGTGATAATAATAGTAATAATGTCCATTACAGTGTAAACTCCCAATTGGGAGATATTACTATTATTATCACCATTTATGATTAATTACTGTTTGCTGATTATTAATTATTTAATAATTTATCTGGATTTACTCTTGTTTATTTCGGTATTTTATTACCTGTAGCGCCCCCTTTCTCCTCACATATTCACATTGCAATTTTTATTCAATAAAAATGTCTTGTGATAATGCACTAGGCTGATGTGCTTTCTTCATTTCCTTTTATTTCAGTGTTGATTTTTTTATTGCATACATAGGGAAAAGATTAAAAAAAAAAAAAGCTTTTTGGAATCAAAGAAGTATATTCATCCAGTAAAGGACTGCATTTTGGCCCTGATAACAACTACATACCCAAGCCAATCATCTGCCATTTATTGTCATTATTGTCGAAGTAATAGCCTTACAGAAAAAATGGGGTCCTCTTTCCTGGACCTGTATAGCACCCTGCTAAAAAAACTTCTGGTATTCGGTTGAAAGACCAAAGTACTGGATCCCAGGGTCCAGGTCTCCAAGAGAAGAATTACAGGCAAAACCTCGCTCTTCTTCCACGAGGCCCGGGTACCATTCACCTTGGCCTCTTCATGGCCCCTTGAATGGATCCGGTAGCATAGCCCCTTGACCCTATAAGGAGCTTTTCTTTAGCACTTCTTCACTCGTGACCAGGGCTGGACTGGGACACAAATTTGGCCCTGGACTTCATCCAGATTGGCCCAGTTTGACAAGTCTCTCCCATGGCGGCCGGACAACTCCCACTACCCCTCCGGCCACCCAAGCCCCCTCTCCCCCTTCACTAGCTGTTCTACTTTATTAGAGTAGAACGGCTGGTAATGGTACTCTTATAGGCAGTACCAGTGGGGAAGCTAGACATTTTTTCACCCGGGGCAAAGAATCGGTTTGGTGCCCCCCCTTATGGGACAAGATTAGGCAGAAGTGAGAAAATCCCAGGCCATAGCTGTTGAGTCAGCTGTCTGTCCCCTCCCCCATGCTCCCCCTGTCGTCCCCCCTGCTACTCTGGTCCTCCTCCTGCTTCTTTGTTCCCCCCCCAGGTGAGCGTTGTGGGAAGGGAGAGACAGAGGAGCGGAGGGGGGTGGCGGTCCGCTGTCACTGAAGCCGGCCCACTGAGCCATCGGCCCACCGGGAAACTCCCTGTAGTCCCAATGGCCAGTCCATCCCTGCCCGTGACCAACACATTAGACACTGGCAAAAAAACTGAGGTACTACTGGTATGGGAGGGGTTATATAGGGAGGGGGACTTGCTGTCTTGGGTGTCCATCACTTGAAGGTGGCCCACATAGTAATTACTATGGCTCCTCTGTGTCCCGTGATGTACGATAAAGAAAAAACGTTATATCTGTTTATTTGCAGGCAAGGGACATTTGGTGTGACTGGTATTTGAAGCAAAAGGCGCCTGTGAGAGTTTGGAGAAATGTGCACTGCCATCAACATCTGTGATATCCTCCTTGGAGATCTTCCCATTCTCATCACTTGGCTCTCAGCTAATTCCCCTTTTATTTTCGCTCATGCACAATAAAGCCGATTTGTGTCCTTTGTTGGTTTTATTTCAATCACTCACTGGGTCAGCAATACTGATGGACTTATGCATAACTGAACAAAGAATTTCATGGCACGAAGGGGACTGTTTATGCTACAGAGCAGAAATTGCTGCTCACTGGACACTGCGGTGTTACTCTACGTCGTGGCCTGCATTTTACATTCCATTCATCATATGCTGGCTGAGCTGTGGAGCCCATGGTGTAACGCAGAGTTCTCTCTACAAAGTGAAGTCCATTGGTGGAAAGGCTGGTCACATGACTTTCACAGGTTACATTACCTGGCTCTCTTCTGTCTGATTTTTTATTTTTTTTTGTGAATTGTGTTCTGCTTGCTTAAAAGTCCTAAAGCAAGCAGAGCTCATTTGCAAAGCACACAGCTAGACTTTATAAACAGAGCCCAAATTCATTCTGTACTCAAGCCAATGGTGCCAACCAGGTATAGATGTAACTGTTATATACACTATGGGCCAGATTCACATATAACTGTGGCGGCGTAACGTATCCCGTTTACTTTACACCGCCGCAAGTTTTCAGCGCAAGTGCTTGATTCACAAAGCACTTGCGTGTAAACTTTCAGCGGCGTAGCGTAAAGCCGTCCGACGCAAGCCCGCCTAATTCAAATGGGGCGTGTACTATTTAAATTAGGCGCGTTCCCGCGCCGAACATTCTGCACATGCTCCGTTTGGAAAATTCCCACCGTGCTTTGCGCGATATTACGGCTCCCCAACGTGTTTTTTGAACGGCGACGTGCGTGACGTATTCCCGGACGTCATACACAAAGAATTTTTTTTTTTAAAAAAGCAAGGCCCATAAAGACGTGGATGAGAAAATTTGGGGTGGAGGAATCTGATTGGCCTGCACAGGGTCCTAACCTGTCCACTCAGACACAAGACTACTCTCAAAGCATCATTATATCAGAACAGTCAGGTCCCGTTACTAGGTAAAAATATGATTGTATGTCTGCAGGTTCTAAGAACAGGGGGCCATATTCTCGTAGATTTGAGGCGGGCGTAGCGTAAGCCATTTACACTACGCCGCCCCAACTTACAGGAGCAAGTGCCGTATTCCCCAAACACTTGCTCCGTAGTTTGGGGCGGCGCAGTGTAATTGGCCCGGCGTATCCCCGCGTAATTCCCAAGGGGGCGGCCTGTATTTAAATTAAGTGCGCCCCCGTGCCATTCGAACTGCGCATGCGCCGGGCTTAAAATAGCCCAGTGCGCATGCTCCAGTTCTCAACGGAAAACGTCAATGACGCCGACGTGTGCGTCACTGACGTAAAGTCGTATTCAAGAACGACTTAGTAAAACGACGTACCTGACGGGAAAACACGACGCGGACCCGACGCCATACTTAACATGTCATACGTGGGACTGGCGTAAGGTTACCCCTCATATAGCAGGGGTAACCTTACGCTTACGCAAACGACGTAAGCGACGGTTACGTGACCCAATTTCGTTCGGGAATCGGCGTATCAGGCTCATTTGCATAAACAAATGAGACCTGAACGTAAACGCCATCTAGCGGCCGGCGGCGAATTACATTTAGGATCCGACGGTGTAAGTGATTTACACTAGTCGGATCCTAGCCTAAATCTGGCGTATCTTGTTTTGTGAATACAAAACAATGATATGCCGACGGGAAATTCGATTTACGCCGGTGTATCAGTAGATACACCGGCGTAACTTGTTTGAGAATATGGCCCAATGGGAATAGGTGTCTCTGTATTGCTGTATTTCAGGCGTATATTTCCTCTAGTAAAGATGTGTAAAACTAAAAAGCAGCAGGAAGAATAATGGGCGGTTTGTTTTGAAACGCTGCAGGTGAAGACTTTGTAGCCACAACAGATCAGAATAGGAGGAAATGGAATTGTAACACAACTAAAATTGGATGCTATAATTAGTCTCTTCCTGGCCATGTTACACAGCAGATAAAAGAACACAAATAACATGAAACTGACAATATATTTGCAGACATTGGCCACTTTAATATCACTAAATTTACAATGACGCAGTTATGACTGGGCCTAGGTAGCCTGAAATGATTGTAAGTGTTGAGTTGAGTGTTGTATTTAGATGTTGTCCATGAGGTTGACACACCATTTTGTCAAAAGTATTGGGACGCCTGCCTTTACACGCACATGAAATTAAATGGCATTCCAGTCTTAGGGGCAGATCCACATACAATTAGATATGTGAGATATGTGAGATACGCTACGCCGCTGTAACTTACTTTTGGCAGCTTTGAATCCACAAAGAATTTGCGCCGTAAGTTACGGCGGCGTAGTCTATCTCTCTATCTCTCTCGCGGCGTAAGGGCGTGGACTTCAAATTGGGCGGGTAGGGGGCGTGTTTCATTTAAATGAAGCGCGTCCCCGCGCCGAACGAACTGCGCATGCGCCGTCCCTAAATTTCCCGCGGTGCATTGCGCGAAATGATGTCGCAAGGACGTCATTGTTTTGACTTGGTAGGAAATTACGTCCATCCCGCGATTCACGGACGACTTAAGCAAACGAAAAAAAAAAATCAAATTAAACGCGGGAACGACGGCCATACTTAACATGCCAAGTCTAACTATAAGCCGCAAAACAGCAGCTTTAACTATACGCCGGAAAAAGTCGACTAGAGACGACATAAGAGAATGCGACGGCCGCTCGTACGTTCGTGGATCGTCGGAAATAGCTCATTTGCATACTCGACGCGGAAAACGACAAGAACTCCACCCAGCGGACGCTGAAGTATTGCATCTAAGATCCGAAGGCGTAGGAAGCTGTACGCCTGTCGGATCTAACCCAGATGCCGTCGTATCTTGGTTTGAGGATTCAAACTAAAGATACGACGCGGGAAATTTGAAAGTACGCCGGCGTATCAGTAGATATGCCGGCGTACTCTCTTTGTGGATCTGCCCCCATGTCTTTATGCACCTTGCTTTGTGCACTGGTCCAAATCATTTGGTGGAGGAGGAATTATGGTGTTGGGTTGTTTTTCAGGGGTTGGATTTGGCCCCTTAGTTCCAAACCCAGTAAAAATTTAAAATAAATACCATCGACGCCTCCACCGCCCCAGTGTGAAAGGGGCCTTAGTTCTAGTGAAGGGTCAGCATACCAAGACATTTTGGACAATTTCATGCTCCCAACTTTGTGGGAACAGTTTGGGGACGGCCCCTTCCTGTTCCAGCATGACTGCACACCAGTGCACAAAGCAAGGTCCATAAAGACATGTATGAGCGAGTTTGGGTAACGTTCCCTCTCGGCACAGGTTTGTTTATTATTTACTATGCAGATATGCGGCTGCCTGGCATCAAGGTCCATCCACCAAGAAGCCGAATATTGCCATACTCTGGGTGCTAACATACTTTCATCAGTGTAGTTCAGTGACACAGTGGGGGTTATTTACTAAAGGCAAATCCAGTTTGCACTACAAATGCAAACTACAAGTGCAAAGTGCACTTGAAATTGCACTTAAAGTGCACTTGGAAGTGCAGTCACTGTAAATCTGAGGGGGACATGCAAGGAAAATAAAAAAACAGCATTTTAGCTTGCACATGATTGGATGATAAAATCAGCAGAGCTTCCCCTCATTTCAGATCTACCCCTCCGATTTACAGTGACTGCACTTCCAGTGCAATTTTAAGTGCAGTTTGAACTTGTAGTGCAAAATGGATTTGCCTTTCATAAATAACCCCCTGTGATTGCTTGTTACAGAGATGATCACTGTAACAGGAATCATTTGAAATTACATGAATGGCTTTCATTCATGACTCATTGTATACTATTGTGATGCTGGGATCAGCCCACAGCTATCACATGGTACATGGTGTCGTGATTGGCCCAGGTACCATGTGATCATTGGTGACCAATCACAGATCACACACAGTAGTAAACAATGATGTCATGATTAGATTCCACCTAATCACCCCATGCACATTAGCATTATCCATGGGTGGCACCAGATGGGTGGTTGGGGGTGCCAGTGGCCAGTGTAAATGCCCCCATTATAATAAAGGCTAGGTTCAAATTTAGGAACCCATTACACCCGTATTTAGGGTCTAACATAATATGCTCCCAATCAAGTGTCTCCTACCATCAGAGCCTCCTCCCTGGAGAGCGTTGTACCTAGATCAGCCTTTCCCAACCTTTTTGTGGTCATTGAGAATAACCCCCCCTCCCCCCATTACAGATAGCTAAAAAGATCATTGTTGATAGTGGTTACTTATGTCAGAGGCAGGAATTGCTCATTGCTGAAGGAACCCCTGGCAACCTAAAAAAAAGTGACCTAGATGTTACAAATAAATATGAAGACTGAGATTTGACGAAACTTTATTTATTCAACCTGTAATTGATTTTATGGAAGAGCCGCAGGGCGTTCTGTGCTGTTGCCTCGCAAACCACCTCCGGAGAAAGACCTTTAACTTGAGCAATATATTCACAGGAGATGTGAATATTCCATGGGACATTTCTTTCCTGGAGAAAACACAAAGGACAGTGTGATCTATGGAACTTCAGTCATACCATACAGTGATAAAAAGCCAGATGAAAGCCTCCCCCTCAAGAGGCTTTCTGCACACCAGGAAGAAAGCCTCGCATTACTGTGTGGAGTTACAGACAGAAGAACAGGAAGTGAGGGTTTCTCAGAAGAAATAAGGACATTTAAAAGCAAAATGGAAGGATGAGGTAAGTGAAGGAGGACTGCACTAAGGTAAAGGAAGCTATTTAGGAAAAAAATTGTACCTTTTACAACCCCTTTAAGGTATTCTGGAAACATCAGTTAAGTTGGCACATTTGATGCTCGATTATTTAAGTTGTGGATAGTGTATGGAAGGATTACAATCTCTAAGGCCCCGTACACACGTCCGAGGAACTCGACGTGCAAAACACATCGAGTTCCTCGTCGAGTTCTGTGTGGAAGCCGCCGAGGAGCTCGGCGGGCCGACTTTCCTCATTGAACAACGAGAAAATAGAGAACATGTTCTCTTTTCGGCCCGACGAGTTCCTCATCAGCTTCCTCGCTGAAAAGTGTACACACGACCGAGTTTCTCGGCAGAATCCAGCTCCGACCAAGTTTCTGGCTGAATTCTGCCGAGAAACTCGGTCGTGTGTAGGGGCCTCACACGTTTTTGCAAAGCAGGGAAAAAAAATCCAATCCAGTATACAAAAACACTGGTTAGGCATACATTTAACCCTTTAATTGCTCTAGATGTTTAACCCCCCACCCAGCCAGTATCATTAGTACAGTGATAGTGCATATTTTTAGCACTGATCACGGTATTAGTGTCAGTGTCATTGGTTCCCAGGCATAAATTGTCAAAAGTGTCAGTTAGGCCTCGTACACACGACCGAACATGTCCGCTGAAACTAGTGTGCGGACCAGTTTCCGCGGACATGTCCGACCGTGTGTACGGCCTAGCGGACAGGTTTCCAGCGGACAAAAGTTTCTTAGCATGCTAAGAAACTTGTCCGCTGGAACCATGTCCGTCGGACATGTCTGATGGTTAGTATGACTCATCGGACATGTCCGCTGGTTATGACGTATAACCAGCGGCCCAAAATCCCGCGCATGCGTCGAATTGATTCGACGCATGCGTGGAAGCATTGAACTTCCGTGTCAGAGAACGTCGGTGTCTTCTACGTCACCGCGTTCTCTGTCCACGGGGATTTTGGTCTGATGGTGTGTACACACAGCAGACCAAAACCTCCCAGCAGACATGTCCGATGAAAACGGTCCGCGGACCGTTTTCATCGGACATGTTCGGTCGTCTGAACAAGGCCTTAGTGTCAGACTGTCTGCCACAATATTGCAGTCCAACTATAAGTCGCCGATCGCCGCCATTACTAGTATAAAAAAGCAAAATAAAAAAATTCCAGTACATATGCCATCGTTTCTAGACGATAAAAATCTTGCACAAACCAATCAATATAAGCTTATTAAGATTTTGTTTACCAAAAATATGTAGCAGAATACAGATTGGCCTACATTTATGAAGAAATTCGATTTTTTACATTTTTTTATTGGATATGTTTTCTAGCAGACTGCCCAGAAAGTCCTTACCTCCTGGTCCCTGTATCAGTCTTGATGACATCAGAGGACCTTAGACCACCGGAGCACGGGAAAGAAAAGGCTTCAGGGACCAGACTAGCTTAGCAGAGGAGTAAAAGTGCTTTACCAAGTTCCCCCACACTGGCACTAATGGGCCCTTCCTCCTGCCGGGTGTTCATACAGCAAGCAAAAGCTCTGTGGGCCAGATTCACAGAAGAGATACGACAGCGTTTCAGAGAATCTATGCGACTGATTCATAGAATCGGTTACGCATAGATAGCCCTTAGATCCGACAGGTGTAATTGTCTTACACCGTCGAATCTTAGGATGTAGTACCTCGGCCGCCGCTGGGTGGAGTTTGCGTCGTATTCCAGCGTCGGGTATGCAAATGAGGTTTTACGGCGATCCACAACGGTTTTTCGCGTTCGTTACGTCGTTGCTAGTATAGTTTCCCGTCGCAAAGTTAGTCGTCGTTTTACCTGCCCTAACTTTACACAGCCCATTTTAAAGTATGGCCGTCGTTCCCGCGTCGAATTTAAAAAAAAAAAAATTCTTGCGTAAGACGTCCAGGAATACGAAAGTACGCTACGCGCGTCGCCGTTCAAAAAAATTACGTTACTTCGCGCAAAGCACGGCGGGAATTTCAAAACGGAGCATGCGCAAGAAGGTCCAGCGCGGGAGCGCGCCTAATTTAAATGGCACACGCCCCTTTGAATTACGCGGGCTTACGCCGGAGGCCGCCGGCGTAAGTTTTCTTGCAAGTGCTTGGTGAATCAGGCACTTGCGATGAAAACTTGCGGCGGTGTAACGTATATACGATACGTTACGCCGCCGCGATTCTACGTGAATCTTGCCCTGTGTGTCTATTCACACACAGAGCCATGGTTCGGCCTCGTCCCCTCCGTCTCCTGATTGGCTCATTGGCTTTGATTGACAGCAGCAGGATTGGATTTGATTGCCAAAAATTAATCGGGAGGGGGGAGTCCCTGGAAAGACAAGATTCTCGTGGACATCGCTGGATCGAGAGGGGACTCAGGAAAGTATTGGGGGGGGGGGGGGGTTTGCTGCACACAGGAGGTATTGTGCTTGGGGTAAATATATTTTTAGCCATGACTTTATCTGACATTTGTGTACACTAGATGGGCAATTTTGTCTCTCGCTTATCATGCTGTCTGTTTATTCTTACCTCTCTGTTTGGTCCGAGTGCCGGGGAATCTGTTTCTAAGCAGATGTTCTCCATTGGGATCTGTCTTATTAGCCTCTCTCTCTGGAAAAACAATGAAGCATGAAACAATTGTAGCTTTTATTAATCATGGCTTATAATTGAAACTGAGAGGTGCAGCAAGGCTGGCCATATTACTCACATCTGATCTCTAGCAGGCTTCTATACCAAAGTATGGCAAAAGAGAAATGTGCACAGTAAGGCTAGGTTCACGTTAGTGCAGGAATGCGTGTAATTGCATGCCAACTCACACCAAAAACGCAATGCAGTTTAGGAGATGCCATTAATACCACACCTCCCAACTTTTTGACATGACACTGAGGGACACCTATTTGCAAAGGTATGTAGGCAAAGGACACACCCCCTGCCACACCCCCTTAACTAGATGCCGACCAGCCGCCGCAGTTCTACGGAGGCAGGTCGGCTCTCCTGCGCGGCGCGAGAGCCCGTAGCTCTACATCGGCTCTCTAAGTGGCCACTAGGGGCTCCTGACTCCCGCACGCTTACCCGGCAGTCGCGATTACCGCCGGGCACCCGCGATCGCTCGTTTTGAGCGAGAACCGGGAGCTGTGTGTGTAAACACACAGCTCCCGGTCCTTTTAGGGAAGAAATGCCTGACCATCTGTTCATACAATGTATGAACAGCGATCAGTCATTTCCCCTAGTGAGTCCACCCCCCCCTACAGTTAGAACACACCCAGGGAACATACTTAACCCCTTCCCCGCCCCCTAGTGTTAACCCCTTCCCTGCCAGTGACATTTTTATAGTAATCAATGCATTTTTATAGCACTGATTGCTATAAAAATGCCAATGGTCCCAAAAATGTGTCAAAAGTGTCCGCCGTATTGTCGCAGTACCGAAAAAAAAATCGCTGATCGCCGCCATTACTAGTAAAAAAAAAATATTAATAAAAATGCCATAAAAATACCCCCTATTTTGTAAACGTTATAACTTTTGCGCAAACCAATCAGTAAAGGTTATTGCGATATTTTTTTACGAAAAATATGTAGAAGAATACGTATCGGCCTAAACTGAGGAAAAAAAAAGTTTTTTTAGATATTTTTGGGGGATAGTCATTATGGTAAAAAGTAAAAAATATTATTTTTTTTTTCAAATTTGTCGCTCTATTTTTGTTTATAGCGCAAAAACTAAAAACCGCAGAGGTGATCAAATACCACCAAAAGAAAGCTCTATTTGTGGGGGAAAAAGGACGCCAATTTTGTTTGGGAGCCACGTCGCACGACCGCGCAATTGTCAGTTAAAGAGACGCAGTGCCGAATCGCAAAAAGTGCTCTGGTCTTTGACCAGCAATATGGTCCAGGGGTTAAGTGGTTAATCACTTAAGCCCCGGACCAATATGCTGCCTAAAGACCCAAGGGGTTTTTACAGTTCGGGACTGCGTCGCTTTAACAGACAATTGCGCGGTCGTGTGACGTGGCTCCCAAACAAAATTGGCGTCCTTTTTTCCCCACAAATAGAGCTTTCTTTTGGTGGTATTTGATGACCTCTGCGGTTTTTATTTTTTGCGCTATAAACAAAAATAGAGCGACAATTTTGAAAAAAATGCAATATTTTTTACTTTTTGCTATAATAAATATCCCCCAAAAACATATATAAAAAAATAAATTCCCTCAGTTTAGGCCGATACGTATTCTTCTACCTATTTTTGGTAAAAAAAAATCGCAATAATCGTTTATCGGTTGGTTTGCGCAAAATTTATAGCGTTTACAAAATAGGGGATAGTTTTTATTGCATTTTCATTTTTTACTAGTAATGGCGGCGATCAGCGATTTTTTTCGTGACTGCGACATTATGGCGGACACTTCGGACAATTTTGACACATTTTTGGGACCATTGTCATTTTCACAGCAAAAAATGCATTTAAATTGCATTCTTTATTGTGAAAATGACAGTTGCAGTTTGGGAGTTAAACACAGGGGGCGCTGTAACATTTAGTGTTCACTTAGTGTGTGTTTACTACTGTAGGGGGGTGTGGCTGTAGGTCTGACGTCATCGATCGAGTCTCCCCTATAAAAGGGATGACTCGATCGATACGCCGCCACAGTGAAGCACGGGGAAGCCGTGTTTACACACAGCTCTCCCCGTTCTTCAGCTCCGGGGAGCGATCGCGCCAGAGCGGCTATAAACAAATAGCCGCGCCGTCGTCCCGGATCGCTCCCCGAGGCTTACCGACCGCCGCATGTAGCGGGGGGGGGGGTCCCGATCGGACCCCCCACCCACGTCAAGCAGAGGACGTATAGGTACGTTGATGTGCCTGTCCGTGCCATTCTGCTGACGTATATCTACATGAGGCGGTCGGGAAGTGGTTAAAGGAGAATTATAGAAAAAAAATTAGTCAAACCCACAAGTGTTTTTTTTTTAAACCACTGCAATTTCTTTTTATTGGCTTTTGAAATGTACAAATTAGCGATTAGTAATTGGATGAAAGGTTTAGCCCAGGGTAACAATTTTTAAAAGATAAATAGTGCATTTTATATACAACGATGTAGATCAGGGACAACTGAGGAGGAAAGAGGGACTTTGTTCAATATCAGGGACAGTCCCTCGAAATCAGGGACAGTTGGAAGCTATACTTAATCCTAATAGCATCCCCACACCCTGGAAATCACAGGAGGACACTTTGAGGTTGATTTACTAAAGGCAAATGGACTGTGTACTTTGCATAGTGAAATTGCACCCTGCACGTGCAGTTGCTCCAGAGCTTAGTAATTGAGAGAAAGCTTCACTTTGCAAAGTATACCCAATCACGTGCAAGGAAAAAAATGATTTAAAAATGTTTGCTTGCACGTGATTGGGTGATGGAAGTCAGCAGAGCTTCTGCTCATTTACTAGGCTCCAGAGCAACTTTTTAAAGTGCACAGCCTATTTGACTTTGGTAAATCAACCCCATTGATTCACATTAGGATGTGGTGGCACTAATTCATTCTCACTTTTCTTTTTTTTTTGCATGTGATGTGGACACTATTTTTATTTAATTTTTTAGTTAGTACATTGTGCAATTACAATGCAGGTACCAACAACGATACTCCAGACATAAATTTCCAATGTTACAACACAGTAATTATGTAATACCAGACATTCCAAGTAAAAGAGACAGACTTCTGGGCAACAACTAACAAAATACTTCAGATAGACCTGGCAGCTTGCACATGCCCAATAGTAAAAGGCAAAAATAACAACTCGGAGCATCTGGATCAGGTAGATAGATGTTTGTTGTTGGACCTCCTGTCACCACCTAAGTGACTTTAAACGTGGCATGGTTGTTTGTGCCAGATGGGCTGGTCTGAGTTTTTCAAAAACTGCTGATTTACTGGGATTTTAAGGCACAACCATCTCTAGGATTTACAGAGAATGGTCCGAAAAAGGGAAAACATCCAGTGAGTTGAAGTTGCGTGGACAAAAGTGCCTTGTTGATGTCAGAGGAGAATGGGCAGACTGGTTCGACATGATAGAAAGGCAACAGTAACTAAAATAACCACTCATTTTAACTAAGGTATGCAGATCTCTGAATACACAACTCATCAAACTTTGAAGCAGATGGGCCACAGCAGCAGAAGTTTTGGAATAGCCCAGCCCTGAATCCGATTGAAAATCTGTGGGGTGATCTGAAGAGGGCTGTGCACAGGAGATGCCCTCGCAATCTGACAGATTTGGAGTGTCTTTGCAAAGAAAAGTGGGCAAATATTGCCAAGTCAAGATGTGCCATGCTGATAGATTCATACCCAAAAAGTGCTGCAATAAAATCAAAAGGTGCTTCGACAATGTATTACCATATATACTCGAGTATAAGCCGAGTTTTTCAGCAATTTTTTGTGCTGAAAATGCCCCCTCGGCTTATACTCGAGTCACCTTTTTGCGCCTGATCTCCCGGACTTTGGGGACCCGATACCGGCCGGCCGTAGGTCCCCTGGACCCCAAACAAGCAAAGTGTGTTGTCCGGGGGACCTACGGCCGGGGAGCACCGATTTTTCAAAGCCGGGCACCTCATTCATAGACTCCCATGTTAAAGGTCATTTCTTCGGTGACTTTGGGGACCCGTACTGGCCGGTCGTAGGTCCCCTGGACCCGATACTTGGCACACATGTAGCCCCATTTCTCCTCTACAAGTGTGCAAAGATTGTTGTCTGGGGGACCTACAGGTGGGGGGCAGCGATTTTTCAAAACCGGACACCCCTTCCATAGACTCCCATGTTAAACGTCAGTCTAGTCATGGACACAGTGAGGCATGGGCATAGTGAGGCATGGGCATAGTAAGGCATGGGCGCAGTGAGGCATGGGCACAGTGAGGCATGCACATGGACACAGCGAGGCAAAGTGAGGCACAGTGAGGCATGCAGATGGACACCCTAGGCTTATACTCGAGTCAATACGTTTTCCCAGTTTTTTGTGTCAAAATTAGGTGCCTCAGCTTATATTCGGGTCGGCTTATACTCGAGTATATACCGTAGTTTAAGGGTGTGCACACTTATGCAACCATATTACCGTATTTATCGGCGTATAACACGCACCTTCAATTTAAAGTGGGGGTTCACCCCAAAAAAAAATTCTAACATTACATTGAGCCGAGTTGTGAGAATGACATTAGGCTGTTTTTTTTTATTTCCTTGCCATACATACCGTTTTATCTATATTTTCACCGCGGCTTCCGGGTATGTAATCTGCGGGACTGGGCGTTCCAATTCACATGCTAATTGATTGACATGCTTTCCACCGGCGCATACAGTGCGTCACGAGTTGCCGAAAGAAGCCAGACTGCGAGTCGGCTCTATACGGCGCCTGCGCACCGACGTTTGGCTTCTTTCGGCAACTCGTGACGGCCTGTATGCGCCGGTGGGAAGCATGTCAATCAATTAGCATGTGAATAGGAACGCCCAGTCCCGCAGATTACATACCCGGAAGCTGCAGTAAAAATATAGATAAAACGGTTATCTGTTAAAAAAAAAAACGGTATGTATGGCAAGGAAATAAAAAAAAACAGCCTAATGTCATTCTCACAACTCCGCTCAATGTAATGTTAGAATTTTTTTTTTGGGTGAACCCCAGCTTTAAGAGGGAAGTTTCAGAAAAAAAAACGTTTCTTTTAAAGTGGAGGTTCACCCAAAAAATCAATTTTTACCACTAGATTGGGCCTAATTACGGGAAGCAGAATCGGGTGTTTTGTTTAAAATCAATGCAGTACTTACCGTTGTAGAAATAGATGTTCTCCGTGACTTCCGGGTATGGGCTGCGGGACTGGGCGTTCCTATTTGATTGACAGCCTTCCGACCGTCGCATACAGCGCGTCACCAGTTTCCGAAAGTAGCCGAACGTCGGTGCGCAGGCGCCGTATAGAGCCGCACCGACGTTCGGCAACTGGTGACGCGCTGTATGCGACCGTCGGAAGGCTGTCAATCAAATAGGAACGCCCAGTCCCGAAGACCATACCCGGAAGCGGCGGAGAACATCTATCTGTAAAACGGTAAGTACTGCATTGATTTTAAACAAAACACCCGATTCTGCTTCCCGTAATTAGGCCCAATCTAATGTTAAAAAAAAAAAATCGGATGAACTCCCACTTTAAATAAACCGCTTTGAAGCACAACAATGGTCAGTGCCCATCAATGCAGCCTGACAAGTGCCCTTCTGCAGCCTCAATGCAGCCTGATCTGTGCCCATCTTCAGCCTGATATGTGCCCATCTGCAGCCTGATATGCGCCCATCTGCAGCCTGATCTGTGCCCATCTGTCACATACACAGTCCCGCCTCCGTCATTGGCATTGGACCCGCTCCTGTGATTGAAAGAACACAGGTCCAATGCCGGTGGTGGAGGCAGGAATGTGTGTGTGACTTCAGAGCCGAGTGAGAGCTGAATAAACAGGAGATGACGGCTCTGTGAATTCCGGCGGCGCTCATCCCCCTCCTTGGTACAATATCGGTGTATAACACGCACTTGTGATTTGCCCCCTATTTTTAGGGGGAAAAAATTGCATGTTATATGCCGATAAATACGGTATTTAATTTTTTACATTTTTACTTCCCTCCACCTAAAAGATTTCAGTATGTTGTTCAATTGAGTTGTACAGTTTATAGATCAAATTAAAGGTGGAAAAAGTTCTGAGATTATTTATCTTTGTCTCATTTTTTTTACATCACAGAAACCTGACATTTTAACAGGGGTGTGTAGACTTTTTATATCCACTGTAGCTGTAGGAGATCGTAGACACATTTAGACCCATATAACTGTGTCCATAGCAGGAATTAGGACCGCAGACAGTGCCGATCCTGACCTCCCTGGGGCCCTAAGCAAAATGACATGGCACTGCGTCGCTTTAACTGACAAATGCGCGGTCGTGCGACGTGGCTCCAAACAAAATTAACGTCCTTTTTCCCCCACAAATAGAGCTTTCTTTCGGTAGTATTTGATCGCCTGTGCGGTTTTTATTTTTTGCGCTATAAACAAGAGAGCGACAATTTTGAAAAAAAATACAATATTTTTTACTTGTTGCTATAATAAATAGCCCAATTTAAAAAAAAAAAAAAAAATCTCAGTTTAGGCCGATACGTATTCTACATAATTGTGGTAAAAAAAAAAAAAATCGCAATAAGGTGGTTTGCGCAAAAGTTATGGCGCCTACAAAATAGGGGACAGAATTGTTTTTTTTTTTTTTTGCTAGTAATGGCGGCGACCTGCAATTTTTATTGGGACGGCGACATTATGGCGGACACATTTTTGGCGCCATTCACATTTTTACTGCGATCAGTGCTATAAATATGCACTAATTACTGTATAAATGTGACTGGCATTGAAGGGGTTAACACTAGGGGGTGAGGAAGGGGTTAAATATGTTCCCTGTATAGTGTTCTAACTGTAGGTGGGGGGGGGGGGGTGACCGATCTGTGTCCCTATGTACAAGAGACACAGATCGGTCTCCTCTCCAGAGACAGGACGCTGTCTATGTATGAGCCGGCAATGAGAGATGACCTCAAATGTTTACATTTGAGATCATCTCTCATTGGCCGCACAGATCGCATAGCAAACGGCCACTCTGATTGGCCGTTCGCCGCGATCTGTAATTGATTGTGTCCAAGGGACACGGCCAACACAGAGTTTCCCCGCTGCGCGCTCGGGAGCGCTCGCCGGGAACGCCAAAAGGGGCGGACGTCAATTGACGTCCACTTGGATTTTCTGGTCCGTGCTGTAGCCGTCATTCGGCTATAGCGCGGGCCCCAGGCGGTTAAAGAAAGTTGAGAAGTGGGGGGGGGGGGGGGGTTCTGCTGTCGGAAATGACTCAGCCAGCGAGTTTAGAAGCGGGGTGAGGGGGCGAAAATGACTTCTCACCAGGTGGGACCTCTAGTAATTTGGGGGGCCCTTGGCAGCTTTGCGGGGGCCCTAAGCGGCTTGCATAGTGAGCCTATAGGGAGGATCGGCCCTGACCGCAGAATGCTATTTCTATAGGCTGAGAGACTTCTGATCACCGGTGTTAGTCAGCAGTCTAGGTGCGGGTCACACAGGGCTATGCAGTTGCTTGGGATTTGGAAATCCTATACTATTCTTGGCCGAAGCAGGCGCATGGTTTGATGCCAGAGCTGTGCTTATAATAATATCTATAATAATACCTTACCTGATTATTTTTTGTAACTGCAGGGGGAAAGGAGAAGAAGTAGCCAGCCTTCACACCCTCCAAGGCTGCTGAAGGGCGGCCAGCAAAATTGTGTAGCAAAGCCTTTTCAATACCTGGAATGTATACAGGAACATATCACTACGAACGTTCAACCTTCTCCCTCCCACCTTTCATTTCATATATATTTGACACCTATTTATTAAGTTGTGTCAAAAGTAAAATAACGAAATACATCACGACTGGTATGACCGATAGTCTGTAACTCTCACCTTGTTCTTTCAGAAACGCTATTGTTTGTCTTCCAGCTGAGCGAGAATGGACATTTCTGTCAAAATCAAAATGTTACAGTGTTAAACCCAAAAGAAAACATTTATTATATTGCAGCTTACCAATTCGTAGATGCAATTGCATTAGTTTTCCTTTTTAGGCGTTCTTTCCTTTATTTTGACCTTGTGATCCAGGTAGTAAGTCTGTTGCTTTTCAGCACAACAGGCTGCAAAATGTATCAATTCAAACAAACCATTTACCACACAGGGGTGTTTACAATGATCAACTTTTATTTGTTGATGTAAAATCTTTATCCCAAAAGATAAAAAAAAGTTTGCTGTAACTACTGTGTTTTGGCTTCAGTTTGTTTGTGTATTTAAATCTGCTAGTCCATCTAACACTCCCTTCCCCCCAGACTGGCAATACTGCTGTCCAAACGTGCAGTTTTCCTGTCGGCTACCGGTAACCTGATTGGCTGAAGCGTCATCGAGGGTGGGAGAAGACATCGAGGGATGGTGGAAGGAGGATGGCTGACCCCAGAAAGGTAAGTGCCGGGCGGGGGGGGGTAGCATTTTACAGGGCACAGTGGCGACAATTACAGAGCACAGTGGCGACAATTACAGAGCACAGTGGCGACAATTACAGGGCACAGTGGCGACAATTACAGGGCACAGTGGCGACAATTACAGGGCACAGTGGCGACAATTACAGGGCACAGTGGCGACAATTGGCACAGTGGCGACAATTACAGGGCACAGTGGCGACAATTACAGGGCACAGTGGCGACAATTAAAGGGCACAGTGGCGACCATTGGCACAGTGGCTGCGTTTGATGGCATAGCACAGTGGTGACAATTGATGGCACAGTGGCTGCGTTTGATGGGGCCAGTGGCTGCATTTGATGGGCACAGTGAGGCTGCAATTGTTTTTTTTCGTTTGTTTGCACCCCCCCCAGAAAAAATTGAGTACCAGCCGCCACTGCCCCATCCCCATTATATGTGTGGATGGTGGAATCAGTTCATTATTTTACGTTCAACAAAAAAAAATGAAGTATGCAGAGGCTGAAAAAAAAGTGATTTTTGATTTGATTTATTTGATTTTTGTTAGCCTAAAGGCTCATACACACGGTAGGACATCCAACAAAATTTCCCTTGGATTTTTGTCCTAATTGATTTGTCCTGCCACACCCATAGCATACACACAGTCAGACTTTTCTGCAAACTTTTCTAAAAGTTTCCTAACATCATGTGTTTTTTTTTGCTCTTTTCTGCTCTTTACCGCCACCCTTTGGTTAACTTCTGCTATTGTTTTTTGCTTTTAACATTGGTTTTGAGCATTCGTATTTGCACTTTGTCCAAAAGTTGGTTGGATTGCTGTACACACGGTCACACAAAGCACCATCGGACTTTTGTTGCCGAAAAGTTGGTCCGTTCGCAGACCCAACTTTTTGTTGGATGAAACCAGAAAAAGTTGGTCTGATGGAGCGTACACACGGTCGGACAAATTTGAAAAGTTGCAGATTTTGAAGTTGGTTGGCCAAAAGTCCTACCGTGTGTACAGGGCTTTAGACATAACAAAAAATACAAAAACAGGATAAAATCCCTTTAAAGTGATCGTAAACCCATTTTTTTTCAATACCTACCTGCTCTGAGCAAGGGTTTTGCAGCCATGATCCTTCTCTTCTCGGGTTACCCAGATCCCTCCCCCCCCCGCCAGACCGAGTGCCTATCATAGCAAGCCACTTTCTATGGGGGCACTCTTGTTGCATACTAGCTCCTATGCTGTCTCTGAGCCAATGAGGAGGGAGAGAGCCACTGCTCTCATGCACAACTCTGGATTGAGATCGGGCTCAGATAAGTATAAGGGGGGTTGCGGGGAGCTGCACTCAGAAGGCAAAGAATGAATTAAGGTAAAAAACCTTCAGCCTTTAAAACCATTTTAAGAAAGACATATTTCAGAATTCCATACTGACACAGGAAGATCCAATCTTTTTGCAAAATCCAGTTGTAGCTTTAAAACCTTTAACTGCTCTTCTCTCTCTTTAGCAGTTGGAGTCAGCCAAGGAGTGAAGTCTAAGCCGATCTAAGTGCAAAAGAAAGAGAACATATTTAAAAAATATATATAATGGGGATGGGTGCTATACACTGTATACAGGGCCATGCCAAGGGCAGGTGGATTCTGAGGAAGCAATTTTTCCAACTTTACTCCCTCTCCAGTCCTGGCAGCATACACCATAACAACCAATGATGATGTGAGGCCCGGGGGTAAAATTACACAGGGCTGAACATGCACATAATGGGGTGGGGGCGGAGATTTACTAAAACTGGAGCACACAGAATCTGGTGCAGCTGTGCATGGTAGCCAATCAGCATCTAACTTCAGCTTGTTTAATTAACCACTTCAGCCCCGGACCAGGACCTTTTTTTGCAAAACGGCACTGCGTCGCTTTAACTGACAATTGCGCGGTCCTGCGACACTGTACCCAAACAAAATTGATGTCCTTTTTCCCCACAAATACAGCTTTCTTTTGGTGGTACTTAAGCACCTCTGTGGTTTTTATTTGTTGTGCTATAAACAAACAAAAAACGGCAATTTTGAAAAAAAAAAAAAAGAAATTTTTTACTTTTTGCTATAATAAATATCCAAAAAAAAACAAATAAAAAAACACAAATTTCTTCATCAGTTTAGGCCAATATGTATTCTGTTACATCATTTTGGTAAAAAAATTGCAATAAGTGTATATTGATTGGTTTGCGCAAAAGTTACAGCGTCTACAATATCAGGGATAAATTTATGGCATTTTTATTATTATTACTTTTTTTACTAGTTTACCCAGCCAGACACAGGTCCAACGTAAACAACGTAAAATACGCCGGCTTGAGTTCCCTGGTGCAGACCTTTGCATGTCTGCTGCTGGGTTACACCTGCTTTATGGGGCATAACTTTACGCCGGACGTACAACTTACGCGCACATCGCGTAGCCTGCGTTGGGCGCACGTATTTCCCTCATTTGCATATATTTGAATGGCTAAACAATGGGAGCGTCCAGCCTAAATGTGCGCCCATGCTACACCGGCGTAGGCAAGTTACGTCGGCGGGTTGAAGCCTGTTTTTAGGCGTATCTTAGTTTGTGGGTCCGGCACACAGATACGACGGCGCATATTTGCACTTATGCTGCATATCCTGAGATACGTCGGCGCAAGTGCTTTGTGAATCCGGGCCTATGTGTTTAGTATCACTTTAATATTTAAAGTGCGGTCACACACATGATTGTCATGAAAATTCTTACCTGGCTGCATAAAAACTGAATGAGTTGTTCATGTAGACTCGCACTACACAATGGTTGGTAAAACTAAATGGCAATGTACATTTACATACCTCCCAACTTTCTGAGATGGGAATGAGGGACACCTATCAACAAAAGTATGCAGGCATAGGACACACCCCTTTCCACACCCCCTTACAGGAGAATTGTACAAAAAAGTGCTTTTTTACCACTACTTTTCCTTTATATTGGCTTTTGGAATTTACAAATGCAGCAATTTAGAAATCAGATGAAAGGTTTAGCATGGGAAAACACTTTTTGATAAAAAATGCATTTGATATACAACTATATGGATCAGACCAAAATGAGAGACAAATGAGGAGGAATGAGGGACATTGCTCTAAATCAGGGATAGTCCCTCGAAATAAGGGACAGTTGGGAGCTATGCATTTATTATACAGTTGGAGTAAAAGGTGTATTTGTGAATTATATACTTTGGCAAGGTCTTCCTAATCCTATTACATACAAATTCTGAAGAAATCGATTTCCTATCAATAATATTGACTATCTAAACTGCCAAGTTGTGGTTGTATACTTATTGTGTTACTGGCACATTTTTTACACTTCCTTACCTCTCCTATAGCAATCAGATCTTTTTGGCACTTTTCAAACCATACAAGTGCGGGTTCCAGATCCTTCAAATAAATAGACAATAAGGTAGAGAGAGAGAGATGAAGACATTAATAAACAGGATAACACAGCGTACTTTTAATGAGCATTTGATTTAAGTCATTATTGCATTGTTTTCCTTGTGAATAGGGATGAGCTCAGGCGTGTTCGGACATGAGTCCATACCTGCCTGAGCTATTCTGCTAGGAAGCTGTCAAAGCCGACAGCCAATCATAGACCAGCAATGAAGAAATGGCTGCACTCCAAGATCCATCAAAATTCTTTAATATCCGAACATCCCAAGTGTTACAAACAGATATGGTAAACGCGTTTTACACACTAACAGGTGCGCTTATTAATTATTAATAATGAATAAGCGCACCTGTTAGTGTATGAAACGTGTTTACCATATCTGTTTGTAACACTTGGGATGTTCGGATATTAAGAATTTTGATGGATCTTGGAGTGCAGCCATTTCTTCATTGTTGATCGTATAGGGAGGCGAGCCGAGGCGGGCACCCATGAAATCACTAGGCTTCCTGTCTCACCTGGAGCGGCGGCTTCTTTTGTTTGGCTATTCAACCAACCATAGACAGTGGAGGCATTCTCCACCCCGCAGTCACACGTATACCTGGAGCTGCAGGGAATGCCTCTGCCGCCTTTGGTTGGCTGTTGTCTTTGACAGGACAGGACAACCAGGTGAATCAGGTAAGTATCCCCCTTGAATAAACCAGCGTAAAACCCTTGCAGTGCAAGGAGAGCCCCACTGCAAGGGAGAATTTTCAGATTTCCTAGATTTGTGCTTTAACCCTTTGCCTGACAAAACTTTTTTCCCCTCCAATTTTTTGTTTTTGCGTTAAAATGCACATTGTAGACCTGAAGGTTACTAAAAGTACTTAAAGGGTCAAGTCCTGGGGAAAAAAGTGTGGGAACTCCCACCCAAGATCTACTCCCCCACAAAAAAAAAAAAAAAAAAATGATACCCTCATATGCATAATTACTAAACCGCATATTTTTTTTCTTCGATCCACTGTACCTTAGTAATCCTTTATGTTACTGGCCGCTTCCTGTATATGGATTCATCGGGTATTCCGTCACTTCCTCGATCAAGGAAGTGACGGAATACCCGCACACTACCTGATGAATCCATATACAGGAAGCGGCCAGTAACATAAAGGATTACTAAGGTTTGCCTGCCCCTGACAGTGACTCGAGCTGGGCATCGCTGCTTAGTGAAGGATTGGCTCGGGTGGCTCGGCTGCTCTCGGCTGCTCTAGTCCTGCAAAGGGAACTGAGTTCCTGTTGTGAAAAAAGTGCAGGAACTCCGTTCCCACGCGTTCCCGCAGGACTTGAGCCCTGTTAAAGTTACTTCCCACAGCTATTTCAAATACACCATGAAATCTACTTTGACTTTTACTTATAGTTTTGCAAGTTATTGGGCATTCCCTTTGGCATATCCCATCACTTCACAAGTGTCCAGGCGCATATACCATCACCTAGCTGGGGAGATGCAGTCTGCATAGGTCGCTGCTGTTCCAAACTCATAGACTGATGAGATGAAAAGAGAAATACACACAAAAAAGCGCTGTACCATAGCAGAGTCATGAAACCAATCTGTAATGGCTAAAACCATGTCTATTTATTAAACAATCCAAGACATTCAGTGGACAAGGTACATCCAATGAACAGCGTGGCTGACCCAAGTGTGTCCCGTCACTTACCTATCCATGAGAATCCAATGTTTCCACAAGGCTTAGAATACTGTATGTAGCCCTTGAGGCACTATTCCATCCAACTCCAATGGGGCATAATTCTTGTTGCTGACACAAATGGGGCACTATTCCTCCTACTGACACCATCAATTCTTTCCATTGACACCAACAATGGGGCACTAGTCCTCCCACTGTCACTAAAGATATGGTATTATTTACTCCCACTGGACACTTTCTACTCCCAATGGCCCTAGTCTGGCCTCCTAAAGTCTGAAGGACCGTAAACTGGCCCTTTGTTTAGAAAGTTTGGAGACCCCTGACCTAGACAATAGCACGATCTCAAGAGCTAAAGCCCCGTACACATGACCGGGTTTCCCGTCTGGAAAACTGCGGGGAGAGCTTTGGCCGGGAATCCCAGCGGGGAAATAGAGAACCTACTCTCTATTTTCCCGTCGGGTTTTAAACCCGGCAGTTTTCCTGTTGGGAAACACTGCGAGGGAGCATACACATGGCCGGAAAACCCGGCAGTGTGTACACAGGAAACTTACCGAGCAGGTTCTCGGGTTTCCTAACGGTTTTCTTGACTTTTTACCGCCGAGAAACCCAAGCGTGTGTACAGGGCTCTAATGCCGTGTACACACAACCGTTTTTCATGACGTGAAAAATGCAATTTTTTAAATTGGTCATTAAAAACAATCGTGTGTGGGCTCCAGAGCATTTTTCTCGACGTGAAAAATGGGCATTAAAATTTTAGAACATGCTCTAATTTTTCTCGTCGTTTTTCACGTTGTGAAAAACGGTCGTGTGTAGGATTTAACGACGGGAAAAAAATACGCATGCTCAGAAGCAAGTTATGAGACGGGAGCATTCGTTCTGGTAAAACTAGCGTTTGTAATGGAGATAGCACATTTGTCACGCTGTAACAGACTGAAAAGCATGAAGACTGAAAAGCGCAAATCGTCTCTCACCAAACTTTTACTAACACAAAATCAGCAAAAGCAGCCCAAAGGGTGACTGGCAACATCCGAATGGAAATTCCCTTTTATAGTGCCGTTGTACGTGTTGTACGTCACCGCGCTTTGCTCTAGCATTTTTTTAACGATCGTGTGTATGCAAGGCAGGCTTAACAAGATTCACATCGAGAAAAACTTAGTTTTTTTCCCATAACATGAAAAATGGTTGTGTGTACGACTGTACGTGGCTTAAGGGTTTTTTCCTGTCATCCACATTTGCTTTATTATATGCGTATTGAACTGAACGGGGTCACTGATACAGGTTTAGCGATATTGAGCTGCTGTTGATTGCTGTACAGCCTAACTCTAGACTTGGGCGGCGGGGGGGTTGGGGGGTTATTTACGAAAGGCAAATCCACTTTGCATTGCAAGTGCACTTGGAAGTTCAGTCACTGTAGATCTAAGGGGGACATGCAAGGAAAATAAAAAACAGCATTTTAGCTTGCATATGATTGGATGATAAATTCAGCAGAGCTTCCGCTCATTTCAGATCTTCCCCTCAGATCTACAGCGACTGCAGCTCCAAGTGCCTTTCGCAAATAACCCCCAATGTCTTTAAGAAGGAACTCTCCTGTTATTCTGAGCCTGTACAAAACTTCTCCTTTTATTTTTTGCGAGCATGCCGCCTGAATACTTTGATGTTATTTGTATGTTCTTGAAAATTTCCATAAAAATATTTTAAAACAAAGTTGACCTAAAAGCGGAGTTCCACCCAAATTGGAACTCTTGCTTATATGCTCCCCCCCCCCCCCCTCCGGTGCCACATTTGTCCACCTTTCAGGGGGAGGGGAGGAGGGGGAAAGGGGGACCTAATTTTGACAGGTCACCTTCCACACTTCTGGAGGCAGGCCTGATCTCCCGGAAGTTTGGCCCTCCTCCTCCTTCCCCCGCCACCGGGCCAATTAGAAAGCGCAGCACGCTTCTCGCATGTGCAGTAAGGAAGCAGGAGTGAGGCCGAAAGCCTTCCCTGCCTGGTTCCCTTACCAGGAATGGCGGCAGCAGCACCCAGCATTTGTAGCTGCTGACTTTTAATTTTTTTCACCCAGGCTGGACCTCCACTTTAACTTGAAAGCCAAGTACTGCTAATGTGCTTCTCTTCCCCGCTATAACATCTTTGGAAGGTTTTTGTGTGGGTGAGGGGGTGTGTAGCGTTTTCTGACAGGTACCCGCTTCCATTTTTGCAATGTTTGCCTAGATAAGAATTATGCCCACAACCCCCTGAGACATGTCCCTTGTCCCAGGAGGTTGCTGGACCAACCTGTCACCACAACGCAGTCTTGCGCATGCACAGTGGGGAGCCAACTGTAAAACAGCAAGAAGTCACGGCCGTCTTCCCACAAGCAAGAAGGCGGCACTGGACACAGAAGGAAGCAGTGTTATCATGCTATAACACCCCCCCCCCCCCCCCCACCACCACCACATATCATTTAGTACAGGTTTCCTTCAAGAATTTTGGTTGGTATACAAAGGCTTTTTAATGACTGCAAGGCTAGTATAAAATAAGATATACAGTATCTGCAGCTGTGGCTAAGCTCTCCCAGCAGAGGACACTGAACAGAAACTGCTAGATGAATTACATAACGATCAGATTGACAGATATGGTTGACTATCCCTTAAATATACCAACCTTCATTGTAACACTGCGGGGACCATCTCCATTATTCTGAATAGGGTGTACCCCAAAACATGGCATCACAAAATCTGGATAGCTGTAAAATAAATTTTCAAAAATCAGGGTACTGTAGATCAAAGGATTTATCAATTAACTATAACCTGGATTATGGAGTAACGTGGAGGTGTGGCCGATGTGGTCCAATCATCTTTCATACTGACCATTGTGTATTGACCAACGTTTTGTTAAGAGTTATGCCGCGTACACACGATCATTTTTCGGCATGAAAAAAACGTTGTTTTTCAAAAACGTCATTTAAAATGATCGTGTGTGGGCTTCACATAATTTTTCAGGTTTTGAAAAACGACAAAAAAAAAAAAAAACGATGTCGTTTTTCGGGTTGTAAAAAATGATCGTGTGTGGGCTAAAACGACGTAAAAAACCCGCGCATGCTCAGAAGCAAGTTTTGAGACGGGAGGGCTCGTTCTGGTAAAACTACCGTTCATAATGGAGTAAGCACATTCATCACGCTGTAACAGACAGAAAAGCGCAAATCGTCTTTTACTAACACGGAATCAGCTAAAGCAGCTCCAAGGGTGGCGTCATCCGCATGGAACTTCCCCTTTATAGTGCCGTCGTACGTGTTGTATGTCACCGCGCTTTTCTAGATAATTTTTTTAAAACGATGGTGTGTGGAAAACGTCGTTTTAATGATGAAGTTGGTAAAACGTTTTTTTTTGTACATGCTGAAAAATGATTGTGTGTACGCGGCATTAGAAGTCACTATATAAAATAATTTAAAGCGGATCTCCACTCTAAAGTGGAGTCCCGCTGATCGGAACCCTCCCCCCCTCCGGTGTCACATTTGACACCTTTCAGGGGGGAGGGGGGTGCAGATACCTGTCTACAGACAGGTATCTGCACCAACTTCCGGCCCTACGATACGGGCAAAGGACGGGTTTTTCCTCCGCTTCCCGTCGACCCCCCCGTTGTATGCTGGGAACACTCGGCTCCCAGCACACAGCGGGAGCCAATCGGCGGGCGCAGCGCGACTCGCGCATGCGCCGTAGGGAACCGGGCAGTGAAGCCGGAGCGCTTCACTTCCTGGTTCCCTCACCGTGGATGGAGGGGGGAGCAGCAGGGTGACGAGCGATCGGCTCGTCATCTGCTGCGATCACCGCTGGACTCCAGGACAGGTAAGTGTCCTTATATTAAAAGTCAGCAGCTGCAGTATTTGTAGCTGCTTGCTTTTAATATATTTTTTTAGTGGCACATCCGCTTTAAGTGTCACTAAAGAAAAAATTGTTTTTTCATTTTCGATAAAGTAAAAGAGGGTTATAACGGCTGTCAGTGTTATTTGTGCCACCTGTGTCCTCATTGAGGAGATTTTCTTTCACTTCCTGTCCCATAGCCAAAACAGGAAGTGAGGGTAAATCCCTCCAAAATGATGGATTTTTTTTTTAATATGAGTTATACTTTAACACCACACATTGGAACTCCAATGCTGCAATAACACGCCTTTATAGGCGGGTAGCAAACCATAAAGTGTATGCCCTCTAGTTTTGGATAGGGCAAGGATTAGAAGTCAGGTTTTCTCTCCATGGCTCCACTAGAGAGATTTTCCCTTGCTCCCTATCCTGGTGACAACATTCCAGACAGGGACACAAAAATGCTTTACTTTAGTAGAGTAGGGTAAAGCTAAGCTAGAAACCATCAAAACAAATAGTTGTGAGTGACAAAGCCACCACAACCTGTACAGTGACCATCATATGAGACACAAAAAAATGATAAATATGTCATTTGGGTACAGTCTAGTATGACCACACAATTGTCATTCAAAGTGTGTCAGCACTGAAAGCTGAAAATTGGTCTGGGCAGGAGGAGGGTTTAAGTGCCCAGTAAGGAAGTAGTTAAAGATTCATTGTAATAATTTTTTGAAGATTTTTCTTTTGTTTGTTCCCTTTGCTGCAATCGGAAAAATATAACATTTTCGATTTGATCGGAAAAAAAAGGTGAATTCGGAGCCTAGCCTGCCATCCTCTGCGACACGTCACAGGTCCCAGAAGATTGCCTGGCCAATAGTAGAGCGCAGCGCGACTTGCACATGCGCAGTGTGCGCCCGGCCATGAAGCCGTAAGCTGTCACGGGTCGGGTGTTTACAGGTGCTATGATGAGAGGAGGGGGAGAGGAACGAGGCTCCGGGCGCCCGCACCGCTGGACCGTGGGACAGGGAAGTGTATGTTTATTAAAAGTCAGCAGCTAAACTTTTTGTAGCTGTTGACTTTTATTAAACTAAAAAACGGGTGGAACTCCCCTTTGATGCATAAGATGCATTAACCACTTCCTTACTGAGCACTTATACCCCTTCCTGACCAGGTGAAATTTCAGCTTCTGGCACTGCGTCGCTTTAACTGACAACTGCGCGGTCGTGCGACGTGGCTCCCAAACAAAATTGGCGTCCTTTTTTCCCCACAAATAGAGCTTTCTTTTGGTGGTATTTGATCATCTCTGCGGTTTTTATTTTTTGCGCTATAAACAAAAAAAGAGCGACAATTTTGAAAAAAAGTCAATATTTGTTACTTGTTACTATAATAAATAGCCCATTTTTTTTTTTTTTTAAACATTTTTTTCCTCAGTTTAGGCCGATACGTATTCTTCTACATATTTTTGGTAAAAATAAAAAAAATCGCAATAAGCGACTGGTTTGCGCAAAAGTTATAGCGCTTACAAAATAGGGGACAGAATTATTATTAATTTGTATTATTAATTTTTTTTACTAGTAATGGCGGCGATCTGCGATTTTTATTGGGACTGCGACGTTATGGCGGACACATCGGACACTTTTGACACATTTTTGGCGCCATTCACATTTATACAGCGATCAGTGCTATAAAAATGCACCGATTACTGTATAAATGTGACTGGCAGTGAAGGGGTTAACACTAGGGGGGCATGGAAGGGGTTAAATGTATTCCCTGGGTCAGTGGCGTAACTAGAGACTTCAGGGCCCCGGTGCAAGAAATCATGAAGGCCCCCCCCCCCCCCCCCCCCCGAAAATACTGATTTTGATACTTAATTTTTTACACTATACAACAAAGTAAAACAATTCTGTTTCTGATTTCACTTGAGGGGGGGGGTGGCTGCAGTGGCAGTGCCATCCTATCCCACCACCACCTGTGCCTCTTACTTACCTCATCCCCCCAACCACCGATCTCATCACTATCCCCCCAACACCTCTGTTGTAGAAGTAATAGTGGGATACGGATGAGATCAGTAGTGCGGCTGTAGGGGGATGGGATCAGTAAGAGGCAAGGGTAGTGGCAGGAGAGGATGGCACCACCACTGACACCCCCCTCAAGTACCACCGGCACCACCCCCCTCATGTATCACCACTACCACTCCGCTCTAGTATCACCGCTACCACCCCCCTCAAGTACCAATGCTGGTACTTGAGGGGGGTGGCTGCAGTGACAGTGGTGGTGCCATCCTTTCCCACCACCACCTGTGCCTCTTACTGATCCCATCCCCCCCACCACTGATCTCATCCCTATCGCCCCCATCACCTCTGTTGTAGAAGTAATAGGGGGATAGGGATGAGATCAGTGGTGGAGGGATGTGATCAGTAAGAGGCACAGGTGGTGGTGGGAGAGGATGGCACCACCACTGCCACCTCCCACAAGTACCACCGCTGGTACTTGATGGGGGTTGTAGCGGTGGTACTTGAGGGGGGGTGGCCGTGGTGGTACTTAAGGCTGGTGGCGCCATCCTCTCCCACCACCACCTGTGCCTCCTTACTGATCCCATCCCCCCCACCACTGATCTCATCCCTATCCCCCTCATTCCTTCTACAACAGAGGTGATAGGGGGATAGGGATGAGATCAGTGGTGGGAGGATGGGATCAGAAAGGAGGCACAGGTGGGAGAGGATGGCACCACCACTGCCACAAGTACCACCGCTGGTGCTTGATGGGGGTAGTAGCGGTAATACTTGAGGGGGGGTGGCAGCAGTGGTACTTAAAGAGGGGTGGTAGCGGTGGTACTTGAAGGGGGGTGGCCGTGCTGGTACTTGAGGCTGGTGGCAGTGGTGGTGCCATCCTCTCCCACCACCTGTGCCTCTTACTGATCCCATCCCCTCACCACTGATCTCATCCCTATCCCCCTATCACCTCTGTTGTAGAAGGAATGGGGGGATAGGGATGAGATCAGTGGTGGGATCAGTAAGGGGCACAGGTGGTGGAGGATGGTATCAATTGCTGAGCTCTGTCACTCTTGATTGACTTACTGTCAGTCAATCGACGAGTCGATATCCTTTTTGTTCTGTGGCCTGGGTTTGACTCTGACTGAGTCACCGTGTGCCTTCTCCCGCCAGGAGCCTTGCCTCAGGGTAGACACCGGGTACGTTCTCCATGCACGCACGCACGCTGCCGCAGAAGGGAAAACTTTTCCTTGTCTTCTCTCATTTGCTGCAGAGTCCGCCCCGCCTCCCTACATCTGTGTCTCTGGATAGGCGGAGGCGGAGGCAGAGGCGGGGGCGGGCCACAATCACAGTCAGTGAGAGCTGCCTCAAGCTTGTTGTTTCTCTCTTACCTCAGCGCCAAAAGCACGCCCCGCGGCTGAACGAACAGAGCGCGCCGCACCGCATCGTCATCCGCTGGCTGGCAGGCAACATAACACACTAGTCACAACATGTCACACTAGTGACAGTCAGGGGCCCCCCCCCGGACTTAGGGCCCAGTCGCAATCGCGACTGTTGCGACTATGAAAATTCCGCCACTGCCCTGGGTGTGTTCTAACTGTGGGGGGAGGGGGGTGACCGATGCTGTGTCCCTATGTAAAGGGACACAGATCGGTCTCCTCTCTCCCCTGACAGGACATGGGTCTCTGTGTTTACACACAGAGGTCCTTGTCCCTGTAACCGCCGATTGCGAGTGCCTGGCGGACATCGCGGCCGCCAGGCACGCGCATCGGTATCTCAGGAATGCGGCAGGCACGCGCTTGCGCGCCCTCTAGTGGCCTGAAAGAGCGGAGGACGCATATATGCGTCCTGTCAGAGATTTAGAACCACCCTGCGGCCGCACATATTCGTACGGCCGTCGGGAAGTGGTTAAGATAAAAAAATCTTCTGCCAATACAACTCCTTGAACCGATTTAGGAAATCTGCGCACTGCCTGGTACCGCTGTCCTTGGATACTCGGCTGCACTCTCTCCATACCTTTCTGAAAGCTGAAGAAGCCTTTCAAACTCTCCACAGTGTTCTGTAACAGAAACAAGAGCACAGACTCCTTCCTAGACAAAAACAAAATAATCAAGTGATAAAAGTATCATTATATATATATATATATATTTGACTCCTGACACAAAATCCTGGCCTCGCTTACCTTCCTTGATCTCTCCAGAATATCCTTTGTGTCCTTGAAAAGGAAATAGAAAATGTTAGTTTTAGCTTTTTTATAAATACACAATAAAGTCGCACAGCGGGGCTCTCTGTTCTTTGGTTTTCATGTTTATTTGATCAATTGTTGACTTAAAACCAACATTTGTGGCTAATTTGGAAAACTTCTGAATGACAAGTAGATCAATGGAAAGGAAATATCAATGGTGTAGAACAGTGGTCTCCAAACAGCGGCCCTTTGCTTGTTTTTATCCGGCCCTTGGGGGACTATTTCATCCGGTAATGCCAACAATGGGCCATAATTCCCCCCACTGACACCAATGAAGGGGGACAGTTCCTTCCAATGACACCAACATTGGGGACCAATGACACCAATGATAAGGCACAATTCCTCCCAATGACACCAATGATCGGGCACTATTCCTCCCAATGACACCAATGATAGGGTACAATTCTTCCCAATGACACCAATGATCGGGCACTATTCCTCCCAATGACACCAACATTGGGGCCAATGACACCAATGATAGGGTACAATTCTTCCCAATGACACCAATGATCGGGCACTATTCCTCCCAATGACACCAATGATAGGGTACAATTCTTCCCAAAGACACCAATGATCAGGCACTATTCCTCCCAATGACACCAATGATAGGGTACAATTCTTCCCAAAGACACCAATGATCGGGCACTATTCCTCCCAATGACACCAACATTGGGGCCCAATGATACCAATGATAGGACACAATTCCTCCCAATGACACCAACATTGGGGCCCAAAGACACCAATGATAGGGTACAATTCTTCCCAATGACACCAATGATCGGGCACTATTCCTCCCAATGACACCAACATTGGGGCCCAATGACACCAATGACAGGGTACAATTCTTCCCAATGACACCAATGATCGGGCACTATTCCTCCCAATGACACCAACATTGGGGCCCAATGATAGGACACAATTCCTCCCAATGACACCAACATTGGGGCCCAATGACACCAATGATAGGGTACAATTCTTCCCAATGACACCAATGATGGGGCACTATTCCTCCCAATGACACCAACATTGGGGCCCAAGGACACCAATAATAGGGTACAATTCTTCCCAATGACACCAAAGATGGGGCATTGTTTTTTCCAACTGATCTCGGGACCTTTTATAGTCCCAATGGCCACCGTCCGGCCCCCCTAAAGTCTGAAGGACCATAAACTGGCCCTTGGTTTTATAAAGTTTGGAGACTCCTGGGGCCAGATTCACAAAGAGTTACGCCGGCGTATCAGTAGATACGCCGACATAACTCCGAATCTAAGCCCGTCGTATGTTTAAGTGTATTCTCAAACTGAGATACACTTAACCACTTCCATACCAGGCACTTACGCACCTTCCCGCCCAAGCCAATTTTCAGCTTTCAGCGCTGTCGCACTTTGAATGGCAATTGCGCGGTCATACAACACTGTACCCAAACAAAATTGGCGTCCTTTTTTCCCCACAAATAGAGCTTTCTTTTGGTGGTATTTGATCACCTCTGCAATTTTTTTTTTTTGCGCAACAACTAAAAAAAGACTGAAAATGTTGAAAAAAAATTAAGTTTTTATTTTTTTCAGTTAATTTTTTTGTAAATAAGTAAGTTTTCTCTTTCAATTACGGGCACTGATATGGCGGCACTGATGGGCACCGATGAGATGGCACTGATGGACATCGATGTGCACAGATGAGGTGGCACTGATTGGCGGCGCTGGTATGCGGCACTGATGGGCACTCATAGGCGGCACTGATGGGCACACATAGGCGGCACTGATGGGCACACATAGGTGGCACTGATGGGCACTCATGGGCGGCACTGGGCACTCATGGGGGGCACTGATGGGCACTTATTGGTGGCACTGATGGGCACTTATGGGTGGCACAGATGGGCACTGATAGGTGGGCACTGGGCATGGATGGGCACTGTGGGTGGCACTGATGGACACTGTGGGGTGGCACTGATGGACACTGTGGGGTGGCACTGATGGACACTGGGGTGGCACTGATTCTCATGTTGCCAGTCAGTGCCCATGTGTGGGCACTGATTGGCATTTTTTTTTTTCAGCCTTTTATTTTTTTGTTTGGCCCACCCTGGTGGTCCAGGGTGGGCTTCCCTGGTGGTCCAGTGTGGCGATCCGAGGGGGGGCTGCGCTGATAAACAATCAGCGCGAACCCCCCCCTGTCATAAAAAAAAGAAGAAACTAAAAACTGATTGATTGCTATGGGCAACAGCACTTGTCTCAGGCTCTTTCCTTTAGGTCTGCTTTATAGCAGTTTTACTGCTACAGGGCGGCATCCATATATATATATATATATATATATATATATATATATATATATGTGTGTGTGTGTGTGATCCGACACTTCCAGGTAAGAGGCGTGTAAGCGCGCCACCGACAGCTCACTTCTGCTATGATTACATACAGTGGAAGCTTTTCGAGGTGTGTGGCGGGTACTCGATGTCCGCTGGCACCCGCTAATCGTCGGGGAGAGAAAACTGAGATCTGCCTATGTAAACAAGTCAGATCGCCATTCTGACAGAAGGGAAGGGGTGAATCTTGTGTCTCTGCAAAGCAAGGGACTAAATTCCATCTCTTCCCCTAGAAAAAGCACCTTCTACAGTGTAGTAAAACACCAGCTAGACACACAGTTAACCCTTTGATCGCCCCCGATGTTTAATCCTTCAGTTTCGTTTCAGACACCCGCCGGGAATGGGCGTTCCTATGAAGAGGGGAACATGATTGACGTCCGACTATGGTGCGTCACGTGTTCTGAAAATAGCCGGAGTAGGACTCGGCTCTTCACGGCGCTATACGGCGCCTGCGCACAGACTAGGAGCTGACTGCGCAGGCGCCGTATATATCCGAGTCCTATTTCGGCTATTTTTGGAACGCGTGACGCACCATAGCCGGACGTCAATCATGTTCCCCTCTTCATAGGAACGCCTATTTCCCCGCCGGAGTCTGAAACGAAACTGGACGATTAAACGGTAAGTACAGCGCAAAAAAAAAGGCATACTGTAGCTGACGCTAGTATGCTGGAATGGATGGTAGATAAAGAATTTTTTTTTTTTAGGGTGAACCCCCTCTTTAATGTCAGATTGTTCGCTGCAATATCACAGTCCTGCTATAAGTTGCTAATCGCCACCACTACTAGGAAAAAATGATTAATAAAAATAAATAACTTTTGCGCAAACTAATCAATATACGCTTATTGGGATTTTTTTTACCAAAAATATGTAGCAGAATATATATTGGCCTTAATTTATGAAGGAATTCGATTTTTTTTTTATATGTTTTATAGCAAAAAGTAAAAAATATTGTTTTTTTCAAAATTGTTGGTCTTTTTTTGTTTTTAGCGCAAAAAAAAACAAAAAAAACGCAGAGGTGAACAAATACCATCAAAAGAAAGCTCTATTTGTGGGACAAAAGGACATCAATTATATATGGGTAGAGTGTTGTGCAATTGTCAGTTAAAGTAACGTAGTGCCGTATCGCAAAAAAAAACGGTCTGGTCATGAAGGGGGGTAAACCTTTCTGGGGGTCAAGTGGTTCATTTTTCCTAACAACATTCTAATAATTGTCAAATAAGAATTTGCCAACCAGTTACTATGCCCTGTAGTCACAAAGCTATACCACGCTCACTGACAAGAACCTGTCTCCACTGAGGGAGACATCTTGGTGGAGTCATCTGCCTTAGTTCCTAGGCATGTTAGTCTCCAGAAAAATGGCCGCCGCTCTGATCTTCGGTTGCATTATTAGAGACAGGATTATAAACCGTGATAGCTCGGTGCTGACAGTGGACTGATGACTACTTTCCCTTTCGGATACTTTATATAGTTACAAAATCGCCATGGTTACCTTCAGAAACTCATCAGCGGTCACATGACAATGACAGTCAATAAAACCCACAGCCATTCCTCTCCACGTCTCTCTCAGACACAGGGGCCTTGGCAGCGGTAACGCCCATGGGAGGCGTGGTTTGACAGTAGGCGGGATTTGTACTGTGCTCGGCTATATAGAGAGGGGCGGAGACACTCTGAGCACGTGGTTTACAGCTGCCTAATGATTTGCGGTGGTAGGTGGTTTCCCGTGTGTCTTTGCTGAGCACACACGGGACGATCTGATTGGTTGTATGGGAGGTTGGAGGCTCATGCACGCTGTCAGGGTTGATTGGAACTGTCCATCTATTGGAACCACTTTCCCTCTCAGTCATCATTCTTTTGATTCTGACCTTTCCCTTAAAAAAAAAAAATATTGTAATAAACAAAAATTACCATTTAGATACCAAAAGTATTTTTAAACCTTAAATCCTGTATATAATAAACAGACACTTACCTGCTCCACGGTCCAGCGATGCGGCTGCCCGGAGCGTCGCTCTTCTCCCCCCTCTCCGCCGGCGCCTCCATTCACATTGTGGGCACCCGACCGTGACAGCTTTCGGTTTCACGGCTGGGCACTCACTGCGCGAGTCACGCTGCACTCTATCAGTGGACAGGCGATCTCCTGGGACCTGTCACGTGTCCCAGGAGATCGCCTAGAGGGAGGGGCCACCTAAGGCGAAAGGAGGAGTCGCCTAGGCGGCCCGCAGGTGGAAGTAGGAAGTGAGACAATAAAAAAATTAAATGCGTAATCGGGCAGGTGTGATCCCAAACACGCCCGAGCCCATCTCTAGTCTATTGTTTTGAATAAATGGCCTCTAATGATGGGGGGTCCGATGTGCTGACAATCAGGGCCGCCATCAGGGGGGTACAGGCAGTACTCCTGTAAGGGGCCCGGATGCCACCCCCTTTTTTTGTAAGGGGCCCAGAGGTCCCCAGGGCCCCGGATGGAAACACCCATTTAAAAAAAAAAAAGATATATATAATTATTTTTTATGTTTTTTATATATATATATATATATATATATATATATATATTATATATGTTTTTATTAAAGGGCCCAGAGGTCCCCAGGGCCCCGGATGGCAACCCCCCCTTTTTCTTTTATATATATATATATATTTTTTAATTTATATATATATATATATATATATATATATATATATATATATATATATATATATTATTAAAGGGCCCAGACTTTCCCAGGGGCCCCGAGGTCCCCGGATGGCAACCCCCCTTTTTTTTATAAAAACAAGTTTAATTTGTATTTTTTATATATTTTTTTGTTTTTATTAAAGGGCCCAGAGGTCCCCAGGGCCTCGGATGGCAACCCCCCCCCCCTTTTCTATTTATTTTTTATAACATTTTTTATATTTTTTTATATATATATATATATATAATATATTTTCTTATTAAAGGGCCCAGAGGTCCCCAGGGTCCCGGATGGCAACCCCCCTTTTTTTTTTATAATTTTGTTTTTGAAATTTTCTTTTAATATATATATTAGGGCTGTGCAAATTAACTTTTAATTCATCGATTAATCTTTAATTTTTTTGATCGATCAAAATTCTCTTGATTGGTACTCACCTCTCCGCTGGCTTCTGGGCCTTCAGGGAGTTCCGTCGGAGATCCGGTGAAGTCACGGACACCGGCGGGGCTTGCTGTGTCCATCTGAAGGGCTCCTTTGCTGTGCCTTCATATCTGCATGCCGGCGGGACCTTACTATCTGCCACACGCAAGGGCTGTTACACTTCTCTCTATCACCCTGGGATTCTACAACCATCCACTGGGAGTTGTGATAGTTCCCTTCACGGGACATCTACATGCCGACGGACTGATGTTAACCCCTCCTCATCTGGATTCAGCAGTGGCATCGTTGTACACATTTTTATACCAGTATCATACTTAGCTACATGTTTTTATGACTGCTTTTGGTACCGTTTGGTATTACTCGCACCATTTTTACAGTTTATGTAGCTACATCGATTTTATCTCCAGTGCAATATTTATTTGGTTACCTACCTGAAGACTATAAAAGTTTTAATCCTATTCCCATCTGGCGCTGCCTTTGTGTGTTTTTTTTATCCTGCTATCCATTTTCCAGTGGTTGGTAGCTGCACTGGGAATCAGCCTGCAAGGAGATCAGCTAAAAGTAGTTGGATCTGTATGTGCGTTATAATTAATCGAAATTAGTCGATTAAAAAAAAAAACGATTAATCGAACACAAAAATTTTGATCAGTAACAGCCCTAATATATATATATTTTTTGCTTTTATTAAAGGGCTCAGAGATCCCCAGGGGCCCGGATGGCAACCCCCCCCCCTTTTTTTTTTACTTTAACAGAGTTGAACAGCCCCCCCGGGGGGCGGTCCCTCCGGACATAACCCTCCTCCCTGCAGCATCAGTTCGTAACAAGCAGTACAAACCTAAAAAAGGAGGGGTGGGTGCTGTGTCTGTCAATGGATGACAGAGAAAGGCATTTTACGGTGAGTACAAAAAATCCTATTTTCTCTTATCGTCCATGGACGGACCCAGCCTTCACAAGTCTTGACAAGTGGGACGTCCCCAAGCAGTGTACAAAAAAATGAGGGGTGGGAACAGTATCATTAAAAACAAACAACTTCACCCCAAACAAGCAGAGCTCCCCAACGGAGGAGGTGCAAGTTTAAACAGCCGCCTGCAAAACCTTGCGGCCGAAGGAAGCATCTGAAGATGCACCCACATCAACCTTGGAAAATTTGGAAAAGTTGTCAACGGACGACCAAGTCGCCGCCTTACACACCTTTGAGACAGACGATTGATGTCGGAAAGCCCCACTTATTTGCCCCCCCCTTTCAAGGATGCGGGGTGAACCACCCCCACTTACGGGAGACAGGGCCGCGGCGCCGTCCCTTGGAAGATTGGCCCCCTCCTTTTTCCGCTGGGCCAATTAGAATGCGCAGCACGCTTCGTGCAAGTGCAGCACTGACAGGCTGACCCCCCACTCCTTCAACCTCTGCAGCAATGCTGGCAGCACTCATATGTCTTTTTCATGCTTAAAAGATCTACACTTCCTAGGGATTGACACAATTGGCAAGAATATAACAGGGATGGAATAAATTATGGAATATGGGCAGGTGACACGAGAGCGGTTTACTAAAACTGGAGGGTGCAGAATCTGGCACAGCTCTGCACAGAAGCCAATCAGCTTCCAGGTTTTATTGTCAAAGTTTAAAGTGATATTAACCACTTAAGGACCGCCGCATGTACATTTACGTCAGGAGAATAGCACGGACAGGCACATCAACGTCCCTGCCTAGACGTGGGTCGGGGGTCCGATCGGGACCCCCCCCCCGGTACATGCGGCGGGTACTGTGGCTGTCCGAGCGATCCGGGATGAGGGGGCGGCTGTTCGTTTTTGTCCACCCCCTCCGGATCGCTCCCAGCCAATCTGCACGCTCCCCCGTGTGTCACTTCCTCTGCCTGTGTAAACACAGGAGGAGGAAGTGATGTGATCTCTCCTATCGGCGGTATTTTCAACCGCCGCTGAGGAGAGATCACATCACACAGTGAGTCTGCACAACACTACACTGACACCAGTACACGCAGGCACATTAACCCCTTGCGATCACCCCCACCCCCGTCACTGAATGCAGTGATCATATATGTACTGATCACTGCATTTAGTGTCAGTGTGACAGGCAGTTAGTGTTAGGTCCAGGGTAGCCCCCGTACCCCCCCTAATAAAGTTTTAACCCCTTGATCACCGCCCTAGTTAACCCTTTCACTCCCTATTGCCAGTGTCACTAAGCGATCATTTTTCTGATCGCTGTATTAGTGTCGCTGTTCCCGCTAGGTAGCTATTTTTTTTTTATTGCGATTTTTTTTTTACTAAAGACATGTGGCCGAATAAATTTTGGCCTAAATGTTTGACTAAAATTTAGTTTATTCGATTTTTCTTATAACAAAAAGTAAAAAATATAGATTTTTTTCAAAAATGTCGCTCTATTTTTGTATATAGCGCAAAAAATAAAAAAAATCGCAGGGGCGATCAAATACCACCAAAAGAAAGCTCTATTTGTGGGAAGAAAAGGACGCAAATTTTGTTTGGGAGCCACGTCGCACGACCGCGCAATTGTCTGTTAAAGCGACGCAGTGCCGAATTGTAAAAACCCCTTGGGTCATTTAGCAGCATATTGGTCCGGTCCTTAAGTGGTTAAAGTCTTGTTTTTATTTTTTAAATTAACAAACCTGTTATACTTATATGCCCTGTCACAGTGGCTTTGCACAGAGCAGCCCAGACCGGGTCACTCGCTGGCACTCTTGGCTCCTTCCTCCTCTCTCTCTCATTGGCTCACTGACTTTGATTGACAGCAGCGGAGCCAATGGCACCCACTCTATCTCAGCCAATCAGAAGAGAGAGTCTCGGACAGCCTAGTCTCTCGTACAACATTGCTGGATCAAGATGAGGCTCAGGTAAGTATTAGGGGGGCTGCTGCACACAGAAGGTTTTTTATCTTAATGTATAGAATGCATTAACCTCCCTGGCGGTATGATTCTGTCAGAAAAAAGGTGCTGAAAGCGGTACCATTATTTGCAAGGAAATTTGGCGTTTTATATTGTAGGTCTGTCATTTTTAGAAATAACTCACTTAAATCTGACCAAACAAGATTCTAATAGGCATCCCGGGTATGACATTTTTTTAAAAACAAAATTATAAATTATAATATAATAAATAATTATAAATAATTATAACAAATAATAATATAATTATAATAAAAATTATTCAATAATGTAATCAAATTAAAATCACTGAAATTTGCTCAGTTGCAGAATTGTTGCTGTCATTATTTTTTTTTTATGACGAATTTCCCCACAAATCTCTATCGCACAATTCTGCAAGTGATTATAATTTATTATCGCTGTTTTTTAGCTGATCTAAAACTATTTTTGACATAAAGGGACACTTTTGGTTGCTATGGACAATCTACAGTTTGCAGGGAGAAAGAAACGTTTTTATTATATAAAATGACATGCATGACACAGGACAGACCACTAGGGACAAGGGGGGTGTGTTTTTTTTACATACAGTACTGTAATCTATAAGATTACAGTATACTGTATGTAAAGTGTTTGTTTACGTTTTTGAATTTGGCGCCGTTCTCCGTCCCCGTGCGTCGTAACGTCGCAGGGAACGGAGATCGGCGTCACACGGAAGCACTATGTGAATCGAGCGAGGTCCCGCTCGCTCACACAGCGCGGTGGCATCGCTGGATCCAGGGACAAGGTAAGTAAAAAGTGCCTGTGGATTCAGCGAGGCGAGCCCGAGACTGACTCGGGGTTACCGATCGTAGCAGGAAAATCAAACCCCGAGTCAGTCTCGGGAAGACCGCCAGGGAGGTTAAGATAAAAAAAACTTCTGCCTTTAGAACCACTTTAATTGAACAAGCTGAAGTTAAATTTAACAACAAAAATACTGCGCTTGTGTATAAAGTGCAAAAAAATAAGGAATTGGACTTATTAATTCATTTTGCTGACACTTTTTTGGATTTTACCATCCACATTTATATTATGTCCACTTAGCGCAACTTACTTTGTATCCTATGAAGTTAGAAGCTGATTGGCTATTGTAACGGAATGGCCTGTGATACCCAGAGACTTTTGAAGGATGTGGGGTACTCCTGTGCCAGCTTCACCAATGACTCTTGGGTCTAGGGTCATCCTATGTCCAATAGGGGCATAGGATGACTGAGAGATATCTCGGATTACATGAGATGGGACCGTAACGATAATTCATGTATTGCAGGATATCTTGAAATAATACAGGTGGTTAATTCTGACCCCAACAGGTCAATAGCAGAGTGACTCATTCATGTGGGGACACAGACTGTTGAGGTGCTAATTAAGTCTACCTGGCTGTAGTGATAAAAGCTTGCTGTGTTTGCATTCTATTGTCTACTGTGCTAATTAAGTCTGCCTCTCAAGAACATTCCATTGTGTGATGCTAATGACACTGTATTGTGTGAAAGTTCTATTGATGATAGATATGTGTTGGCAGTCTGAAAGGTCAGATGTCTGACCTTTCAGGTGTAGTGGATTAGCATGTCAATTATGTTTACTAAAGGAATGTGTTTTATGTAGCAGGTGAGAATAACTTATCGCAGAGTCAGAACGTTTGGGTAATGATGAGTAATTAGCTCATCTGAATGTCATTATCTAACGGAATGTGTATTGAGCACCCCTTTGTGTGATGTTGTGGGTGGAGTGTTTCATTGTCCCTGTGATTACTGCAGCATGCTTTGTAACTGTATATAACCAGCCTGAGTTTACCATTAAAGGTCATTCGTTTTGGAACCAGAAACAGAGCTTGTGTCTCGTCATTCTGGAGAAAAATCCATATGGATCGTGTCTGCTGGATTGTGGAGTGTCGATAAGCTGTCTTGGGTTGGTGGAATGGAAGATCATGAACGGCGTTAACCCCTGACCGTTACAGCTATCATGAACAACTGCACTAGATTCTGAGTGCTCCAGTTTTAGTAAATCTCACCCAATGTTTGTAAAAGTGGATTTCTATAACATTACCCTACTGGAGGAACAGCTACAAGAGCTGGGACAGAGCTCAGTGACCAAGAAAAGGTTTACCACTGGATATCCACCAATCTCCTTTTATATATCTTCTGTATAAGTAGCTGTGGCTGCTTCCTTTATAAAACGACTCCTCTGTGTCACAGCAATCTATTTCTTATCTGCAGCCTCTAACCAGCAACCATGAGCACAAAACATTGTCCAACATCTATAAAACATTTCTTTATTTGTGAACAGCTTGTCTCAGTTTGGGGAATAGTTTGATGGCGTTCTTTGTAGTTACTTCAATCACTTCTTCCAGAGATATCCCTTTGATTTTAGCAATGTATTCAGCAGAAAATATGATATTTTTTGGCTCATTTCTGACCTGTTAAAAAAAACAATTGTTAGTAAAACTTAAATCAATTTTTATATGTTTTCTTTGTGAATGCGTTAAAGTAGTTATAAAGCCTAAACATTTTTTACATTAATGCATTCCCTGCATTAAGGTAAAAAATGTTTAGGCATCAGCATCCCCCCCCCCTTTATTTACCTGAGCCCTTCTTCGATCCAGCGCTGTGCAGGTCTGCAGCTCTTCTCTCCCCTCACTTCCTGGTCTCTCTGGCTTTGCAGAAGCAGGGGTAGCCATTTGCTCCTGCTGCTGTCAATCAAAGCCAGTAAGGTAGGAGCGAGGGGTGGGGCCGAGCCCTGCTGTCTGTGTCAATAGACGCAGACAGGGTGACTTGGAAGCGAGGCAGCATAAGTTACCCCCATAGAAAGGTACTTTCTAAGGGGGAACTCATCAGAGGGAAGCAGCAAGAAGCACTGGTAGAGGACCCCAAGAAGAGGAGGTTCGGGGGACAGAGAAGGTAAGTATAAACCTGTTATTTAAAATAAATAAATAAATAAATAAATAAATATATATATATATATATATATATATGCGCCTACTAGCTCATTATGCCTTTGTCTTGCAGTTTTTTTGGGGGGGTTTACAACCTCTTTAAAGCTGCACTCTGATCAGCAAATATTGTCCAACTACAAGAGTCATGCATCTTTCTCCTTTCAATCTTGGTGTACTTTGTATATTTATTTCTAATCTGTGCAGTAATCCAGTGTGCAGCTTTAGCTCTGTGCAGGAGCTTCCTGTGATAAAGACCACTCACTGCTGCTCTCTCCTTGTGCAGGATGACTAAGCTGGTCTCCGCCCCCTCCTGTAATTTGCTACCGGCAGCATGTACAGGGCGGGGCCTGCTGGGTCCCTCCCACAGCTCTTCTCTCTGCCCAGGCTATGTACAGCACAATGATGATGTCACTGTTACATGTTAAAGGGGTTGTAAAGGTAAAAAAATGTTTTCCCTAAATAACTTCCTTTACCTTAGTGCAGTCCTCCTTCACTTACCATATCCTTCGATTTTGCTTTTAAATGTCTTTATTTCTTCTGAGAAATCCTCCTTTCTCTATCTGCAGGTAGAGAGTGTCCTGATTTGCCTGCTCGCCCCCTCAAGAGGCTTTCTCCACACCAGGGAGAAAGTGTTGCATTACTGTGTGGAGTTACAGACAGAAGAACAGGAAGTGAGGATTTCTCAGAAGAAATAAGGACATTTAAAAGCAAGATGGAAGGATAAGGTAAGTGAAGGAGGACTGCACTAAGGTAAAGGAAGCTATTTAGGGAATTTTTTTTTTTTACCTTTACAACCCTTTTAATATCTGGGTTTGCTACTGATCCATTTATTACATAAAACTTTGTGTGCTCAGATTTCAACTTAAAAAATTAACTCTGGCCCACATAATTTTATTTTGTTTGGAGAGAGAGAAGAAAAGGGTTAGAAATAAAAACCCGTTGGAAATGTATGTCATTCCACTGATCAGATTTTCCTTGTAATTTCTGCTTTACTTAAACTCTGAATCCAACAAAGTCCTATTCATTCTCACATAAGAAAAGTGTCAGGAAGATGAGTAGTAACCCTTAAAACAGTTCATTTGACAGGCGGAGGAGTAATAGGTCTCAGGCTGGGTTCACATTGAATCGCACCAGGTTCAATTACATGACAAATGACATGCAAATTCAGTGTGGTGCGAATTGAGCCATACATTATGTATGGCTCAATTTACACTGGATCCGCACCAAAAACATGCAGGACCCTTTTTTTTTGTCCGCACTGGAATCGGATCGCATGGGTGTTCAGACCCATGCGATCCGATTCTACAGTTCGCACTGCATTCTGCAAACTGATTTGAGGGTGTCATTAACTTTATATTGAGACCCGCAGCGGTTCTCAGAGCACAGTGTGAACTGCCTGTGATTATGATGCGGTGCAGGAACAACTCAGAAATCACACACCACATCAGTGTGCACCGGGCCTTATAACAAGCATGGTGAAAACTCTCTTTTCCTATTATGAGGACAGGCAAGCTGGAGTAATGTGATTTGCATAGAATGGCAGGGATTCCCCTGGAGGGGGTAACACAGGGATCAACCAAGAGGACTATCAAAGATTAAAAAAAAAAAAATCTGTGGGTAATATAAAAATGTACCTGCTTTTCTGGTCCGAGAGCTGGAGAGTCCGTTTCTAGACACATGTTTTCCAGAGGTAATTGTTTTACTAGTTTCTGCTTCTTAAACAAAGAAGGACTGAATTACATACAATATCACACATAAAGGCGTCTTTTCTATTACTATGCATTCCAGATTGTATTTATCACATATGTACGCATTATGAGTAGAATTCCAGGCAGGCATACAAAAGCACCAACTAATACACTTATGTGTATCTGCCCCGAAGACGTCATTGGATGAAACACGTCAGGCAGAGCCTTTGGCAGTGACGTCATCACGCGTGGTCATGGACTCGAGCAGGTCTTTTTTCTTCTTATTGTTTTATCGTTCTAAATCGTTGTAAGTGTTATATCTTTTAATAAACTATCTGTATACCGGGTAACGCATAGCTCCCAACTGTCCCTGATTTCAAGGGACTGTCCCTGATTTGGGACAAAGTCCCTCTGTCCTCCTCATTTGTCCCTCATTTTGGTCTGATCTATATAGTTGTATATAAAATGCACTTTTTATCTTTCAAAAATCGTTTCCCAGTGCCAAACCTTTCATCTAATTTCTAAATTGCTGCATTTGTAAATTTCAAAAGCCAATATAAAGGATCAGTAGTGGCAACAAAAAGCACTTGTGGGTTTAACTAATATTTTTTTTTTGCTATAATTCTCCTTTAAGGGGGCGTGTCCTATGCCTACATACATTTGCTAATAGGTGTCTCTCATTCCCATCTCAAAAGTTTGGGAGGTATGGGTGATGCACTATAGAGAATTGTATTTCATGCATGTCCAAACATTGGTAATTGTTGCTGCAATTGATTGAGGGGTGAGCAGCCAATACAGAGTCATTTATTGGTCGGAACAGAGGTCATTAAACCCTGAAGTTTAATCTGGTCTCGAGAAGCGTGTATGGCCTGTCTTGGTGAGGACTTTGGCTCTGGCGAGAAATTTGTGTGCTCACTAGGCGGGTGAAGGTGAATTGAAGTTCGTGTAAAGAGTCAGCTGTGGATTCACCAAGTCATGAATGACACCTAACATTTATATATTCATATTGATTTACATGTGTTCGGAGTATTTCATAGTTGAAGTACAGTAATTTAAAGGGATAACACATCTAATTTCTTTCTATGGGGGTTGAGTTACTAAAATTGGAGAGTGCAAAATCTGGTGCAGCTCTGCGGAGAAACCAATCAGCTCCTAACTTCAGCTTGATCAATTAACAAGGTTGTAAACCTCTGGGAAAAAAATAAATAAAAAACCTGCAAGACAAAGGCATAATGAGCTAATATGCATCGGATACTAACTCATTATGAAATACTTGCCTTAGAACGAAGCCCTGAAATAATGCCCGCACTTTGTTCCCACAGCCGACATCTTCCGGGTTCGCGGGCACCGACGCTGTGATTGGCCGGAGCCGAGATGACGTCACTCCTGTGCATGCGCATGGGAGCCACCGATCACAGCACTGACCCTAAAAAAACGACACCAGCGGCCGTTTCTTCAGTGCGCATGCGCCGATGATGTGGGCAGCAGCGTATATAGTGAATATCTCCTAAACAGTGTGTAACAGAATGGCCCGTGACACCCAGAGACTTTTGAAGGATGGAGGGTACTCCCGTGCCAGCTGCACTAATGACTCTTGGGTTTAGGGTCATCCTATGTTCATTAGGGGCATAGGATGACTGAGAACTGATATCTCGGATTACATGAGATGGGACATTAATGATAATTCATGTATTGCAGGATCTTGGAATATTACAGGTTGCTTATTCTGACCCCCCAACAGGTCAATAAGAATGTGTCATAGACTGTTAAGATGCTAATTAAGGCTGCCTATTGTGGGATGTTTAAGTGTCTTGCTGTGATTGCATTCTGTGTCCATTGTGCTAATTAGGTCTGCTTATACAGACCATTTCATTGTGTATGCTAATGACACTGTTTTGTGTGAAAAGTTTATTGATGATAGATATGTGTTGGCAGTCTGAACGGTCAGATGTCTGACTTCTCAGGTATAGTGAATTAGCATGTCAATTATGTTTAGTAAAGGAATGTGTTTTGTGTAACAGGTGGTGATCACTTATCGCAGAGCCAGACCGTCTGGATAATGATTAGTAATTAGCTCATCTGAATGTGTATTGAAGCCCCCATTGTGTGATGTTGGGGGTGGAGAGTTTCATTGTCCCTGTAACATGCTTTTTGGTTGTGAACTGTATAAAAACCTGAGTTTTACCATTTAAAGATTCATTCATTTTGGAACCAGTAACAGAGCTGTGTGTCTCGTTATTTCTGGGGAAATAGAATTGGTCCTGTCTGCTGGATTGTGGATTGTCGGATAAGCTGTCGTGGTTGGTGGAATGGAAGATTGTGAACGGTGATAACCCCTGACCGTTACACAGTGCAGGTTTAGGAGATATTTACAGTACCTACAGGTAAGCCTTATTATAGGGTTACCTGCAGGTACGAGTGGTGTTACAGAGTGTACAAACACTTTAAGATTTGACAAAAAAACCTGGAAGCCGATTGGTTTCTATGCAGAACTTCACCAGATTTTGCACTCTGTCCCTGCTGAACCAGCCAAATTTCAATCCATCTATGGCCAGCTTAAGCTATAAGCCATCACTGGTGTCTCTCCAACTTTTAGATGACTCTAGTCTTTAATTAAGGTCCAGGCTATGGTATCTAGTAGGGGTTTCTGAATCACATGACTGGCTTAAAGCGGAGTTCTACCCAAAAATGTTACTTCCGCTTTAAAGTGATATTAAAGGTTCCGTTAAAAAAATAAAATAAAAAATAACAAACATGTCATACTTACCTTCACTGTACAGTTTGTTTTTCACATAGTGGCCCCGATCCACCTGTTCTGGGGTCCCACGGCGGCTCTTCCCCTCATTAGATAACCCCCTCTGGGAAGCTCTCTCCCGAGGGGGTTACCTTGCAGGCGTGCTCCTGTATCATACACTCGGCGTCCAGAGACACAGAGTGTATGACTCGGCCCTGCCCCCCAGCGCTCGCGTCATTGGAATAGATTGACAGCAACGGGAGCCAATGGCTGTGCTGGTATCAATCTATCCAATGAAGAATAGAGAACGTCACGTGATCGTGCCCACGCGAATTTGTGGCTCATGCAAGTAAAACACGGGGTAGGGGGGGTGTGCCGGGGGGGCCGGACACCTTAATGTGAAAAAACACAAAGATTTACTACCCCTTTAGGTGCTGGTGACCCCCTGACATGCCAGAAGATTGCCCGGCCATTCACAGTGCACAACTATCTGACCCGTCTTAAGCCCCATACACACTGCCAGCCATTTGCCGGTTAAAAACATTAATAAAAAATTAATGCATGCATGCTGGAAAACTAGCAGCTGATTGGCTCCGGATTAGCGCTCTCAGCCAATGGCAGAGAGCACTGATGGGAGTGTTCTGGCGGGGGGGATGGGGAGGTGTCCCCTGTCAGAACACAATAGCTCAGTGGGGAAGATCTCTGAACTAACATCCTATGGTTAGTACAGTGGCTCCCGACTGGAGCTGACAGTTTTTTTTTGTGCAACCCTCACGGTTGCACGGAAAGAACTGTAGCCGGGTACGGCTTTCATCCCTGCACAGACCTTTGTAAGGATTAGTTAATCTGTACAGTCCCTGAATCACCATCTGATTTTGTGCTCAGACTCCATGTGATGAACATGTTTTACCTGTTCACTTCTGATGATGGATGGAGGGATGGAAAAAAAATACCCAGCTTTCACGCCTTCCATTGCCACTGAGGGCTTTCCATCGAATGCATGGAGCAGAACCTTTTCAGCACCTACAAAAAGAAAATCCTTTACTAGGTGTGTGTTGCTGCACTTTAAGATTAGAGGTGATTTGAAGGCAAGAATTCATATACTTTCTCAAACATTCTCAATCAGGATTCCTCCAGAGGTTACTAGGGGTTAACTGTAATCCTCCCTCTCTATATTCTCTCCCGAAATGTACCGTATATACTCGAGTATAAGCCGACCCGAATATAAGCCGAAGCACCTAATTTTACCACAAAAAATGGGAAAACATATTGACTCGAGTATAAGCCTAGGGTGTCCATCTGCATGCCTCACTGTGTCCATCTGCATGCCTCACTTTTCCTCACTGTGTCCATGTGCATACCTCACTGTGCCCATGCCTCACTGTGTCCATAAGTAGACTTACTTTTAACATGGGAGTCTATGGAAGGGGTGCCCGGCTTTGAAAAATCGGTGCTCCCCGGCCGTAGGTCCCCCAGACAGCAAACTTTGCACACTTGTAGAGTGGAGCTACATGTGTGCCAAGTTTGGGGTCCAGGAGACTTACGACTAGCCGGTACCGGGTTCAGGAGATCAGGTGGAAAAAGGTGACGCGAGTATAAGCGGGGGGGGGGGGGGGTTTTTTCATTTTCAGCACACAAAAAAATTTGCTGAAAAACGTGGCTTATACTCCAGTATATACGGTATATATCCCCTCCCACCTCAGAGTATAATCCAAAATACCCAACCATTTCTTCCATATATTCTCAAATTTCCCTGGGCAACCTCCATGTAAGAAAATATATTTCTTCAATTATCATTTCCTTTTTGTGTGTTCTCCACTCTGTTATTGTTGGGGGGGGGGGGGGGTGGCATACACTCTTGTGATATTAGGTTAAGAGCCTGAAACAGACTCCTTAAGGTAAGATCCGGGATCCTATTTAAAAGGCAAATACCTGGCTCTATCAGCAACTTCATCTCAAAGAGGGCATTAATAGTAGAGACATCCTATTCTGATGACAATCGTCACAGGGGCAAAAACTTTAAGTGGTATTTAACCAGTTCCCGACCTCCTCATGTACATATATGTCAGCAGAATGGCACGGAGAGGCACATGTACGTACCTGTACGTCCTCTGCTAGACGTGGGTGAGCGATCCGGGACGACGGCGCGGCTATTTGTTTTTAGCCGCTCCGTCGCGATCGCTCCCCGGAGCTGAAGAACGGGGAGAGCCGTATATAAACACGGCTTCCCCGTGCTTCACTATGGCGCTGCATCGATCGAGTGATCTCTTTTATAGGGAAGACTCGATCGATGGTGTCAGTCCTACAGCCACACCCCCCTACACTAGTAAACACACACTAGGTGATCCCTAAATGTTACAGCGCCCCCTGTGTTTAACTCCCAAACTGCAACTGTCATTTTCACAATAAAGAATGCAATTTAAATGCATTTTTTGCTGTGAAAATGACAATGGTCCCAAAAATGTGTAAAAATTGTCCGCCATAATGTCGCAGTCACGAAAAAAAAATCGCTGATCGCCGCCATTACTAGTAAAAAAAAAAAAAAAAAAAAAAAATGCAATAAAACTATCCCCTATTTTGTAAACGCTATAAATTTTGCGCAAACCAATCGATAAACGATTATTGTGATTTGTTTTACCAAAAATAGATAGAAGAATAAGTATCGGCCTAAACTGAGGAAAAAAAAAATGTTATATATGTTTTTGGGGGATATTTATTATAGCAAAAAGTAAAAAATATTGCATTTTTTTTTAAATTGTCGCTCTATTTTTGTTTATAGCGCAAAAAATAAAAACCGCAGAGGTGATCAAATACCACCAAAAGAAAGCTCTATTTGTGGGGAAAAAAGGACGCCAATTTTGTTTGGGAGCCACGTCGCACGACCGCGCAATTGTCTGTTAAAGCGACGCAGTCCCGAACTGTAAAAACCCCTTGGGTCTTTAGCCAGCATATTGGTCCGGGGCTTAAGTGGTTAAGTCTTTTTTTTTTCAAAAAAAAAAAAAAAAAAAAAAAAGCAGGTTTTTATGGCAGAAGTGACTCGATCAGTCTCTTCTGTCATAAATGCTGCCTCCTGCCTCTCACCTGTCATTAACACGGCACCACACATGAGTGGCTCAGTGTACGTTTACGTCACCTGATCTGGGCTGTTATGATGCGACTCCCCTGCTTATGTGTAGGAGTCGCCATCATGGCCATTCAAGCGGCTATACAGACGAAACCCAGAAGGAGGCCCGGGCACAGATGGAACCCAGTGCCCAGGACCTGTTGGATCGGTGACAGTGCAGGGCTGGAAGACATGTTATGAATGGCAAGTCTTTCATAATGTGGTGGATACCGACACATTATGGCATAAACCACCTGGGGCCCATCTAATAAAAAAAAACACAACCCAAGGACAAAAATGTAAAGTGGGTGTAAAGCCTCACATATACCCAGTGAAGTGAACAGCATCAGATGATACACAGAGATGAAACAAATCTCCCTATACAAGATTTACATGTATATCTACTGTCTTCAACTTTATCTATTCTTTAGAAAGTTCAGATCATGTTAGATTTTTCATTTCCTCGTTCTGCACTGTTAGAGAAGTCTTGGATTACAGTGGGAGATAGCCGATTGGAGAAAAGGCACACACACCACTGCAGATAGGCAGAGACTTGCAGAGCTGTGCTGTGAATAGACCAGCTATCTGCTAATCTATTTATAGCACACACCCCGACACAAATATCAGGCTGGTTTTCTCTCATGTGTCAGAGAACTTGTCAGAAGTTATCATGAGGTGTTCCCGAGTGTCTCCAAGTATCTCCGGCGCCCCGGCCCCTCTGGCCACATGCGGTACTGCATAGACAAGCAGTGGCTGTGGAACGGATTATATGAGTTTCCATAATTTTCTATGGGGAAACTCGCTTTGATATACGAGTCCTTTGGATTACAAGCATTCTTCTGGAACAAATTATGCTCATAGTACTCTATTACATTTTAGTTATTGGGTTTAGATACACTTTAACTACAGGGCTCTGTGATACCGATATGCACACAGGAGCTGTGTTATTTTTTAGTAAACCTCCCAGTGTGTTAAAATACTTAAACAAGACACTGTACCTTGTTCCTTCAAAAGATTTATAGTCGGCCTTCCTGCTGATCGGGAATGAACATTTCTGGGAGTGAGGAATCAAAGTGTGAGAAGATCAGATTCATGGAACAAGCCAACATATCTTTGTCTTCTAATCACACATTACTGTCTCATATCTATGTTTGTGATCAGTCTGCATATATAATGAACAAAAATCTTCTGTACATAAAATGAAAGAACAAACAGTTCTTTATTGTCCAGCACAACCAAAGATGTCCTTTTACGCACCCATATTGCACTGTAAACATTAATGGCAACATGCAATGAGACTGAAACAGAATGCTAATATTAAAGGGTCACTAAAGGAATTTTTTTTTTTTGCTAAATAGCTTCCTTTACCTTACTGCAGTACTGGTTTCATGTCCTCATTGTTCGTTTTTGCTTTGAAGTAGCTGTAATTCTGCTGTGATCTCCACACTTCCTGGTTGCCTGTTTCCTTATAACCATGGTACTGGGAGATTTTCACGGTGGTCTAAGCTGTCATTACTGTGTGTCTAAAACCCCTCAGAACCAATCAGATTCATTTTAAAAACAAAACACTGCCCTGGATTTGTTTTTGTTCTGGTTCTTCCCGACTCACCTCTCACCCGGAACTTCATGTATGTACCTTTAAAACCGAAAGTGAAACTAAAGGCACATTATATGATAGATTAAAGCGGAGGTTCACCCATAGCTTACACATTTTCCCCTTAGCTTCATGCTCGTTTTGTCTAGGGGAATCGGCTATTTGTTTTAAAATATGATCCGTACTTACCCGTTTACGAGATGCATCTTCTCCGTCGCTTCCGGGTATGGGCTGCGGGACTGGGCGTTCCTTCTTGATTGACAGTCTTCCGAGAGGCTTCCGACGGTCGCATCCATCGCGTCACGATTTTCCGAAAGAAGCCGAACGTCGGTGCGCAGGCGCAGTATAGAGCCGCACCGACGTTCGGCTTCTTTCGGCTACGAGTGACGCGATGGATGCGACCGTCGGAAGCCTCTCGGAAGACTGTCAATCAAGAAGGAACGCCCGCTCCCGAAGACCCATACCCGGAAGCGACGGAGAAGATGCATCTCGTAAACGGATAAGTACGGATCATATTTTAAAACAAATAGCCGATTCCCCTAGACACAACGAGCAGGAATCTAAGGGGAAAATAGAAAAAAAAAAGGAATTGGGTGAACTCCCGCTTTAAATTCAATTTTTAATCATTTTTAAAAGGAATCAGTTAACTTTTATGTCTCTATACCCAATAAAACTTTTATGTCTCTATACCCAATAAACAAACAGTCATTTCAGCAAAAAAAAAATTTTCCTTTAGTGACCCTTTAAGTGCTCATTTTGCCAATAGCAACCAATCAAAATCTTTGATTTTGTATCAAATCGTGAATTGTAGAAATTACACGTGGATGCTAATAGGTTTAGTGTCTTTCAGCCATGCAGGCTGAAGAAGAAAAATCAATTGAATATTATAACTATTGAATAATATTGAATACATCCACGCTACACAACGTCAATGGAGGAAAGTATACTGTACATTGACAGCCAGTACTTGAAGCTGTAAGAACACCCAAACAGGGGGAGCCTCTAAATAAATGCAGTCGATGTTCAGCCAACAGTTTTTTGCTCAGCTCCTTCAATTTTCAGATCAAAGGATGTCAGGCGGGAAAAAGCCAACAGGGCCACTCGCAGCTCAAATTTTGGCTGCTCCCGTGTACAGACAAATTAAGCAGTTGCCTTTAGTGTTTTAAACTGCCTATAAAATTGCAGTGATACAACATTACAGTATCAGAGGCCCCATGTTGACTAATGTAGTGGTGAAAGAAATATATCAATGGCAAAGGTAGTATATACATAAGGAGAATTATATTATTTATAAAAGGGATTTAAAAAATAAAAAGCCAAATAAGGAATATTCCAGACATATAGACCATGTATGAATGGATGAGAGTACTCAGTAAAGACCTTACAGTGGTAGTCCGAGGTGTTTGGCCAGTTCAATCTGTCTGATGAACACCTGACGCTGCCCTTCCTTCTGATCATCTGTGCTGGCGATTCGGGGAGTGAAATCCAGGCCAACCTGAGAGCAGACACAACAGAGATAATTTATTGAAAACAATCTGTAACCATCTAGGGGGCAACACAGTGGCTTAAAGGGTAGTACTTCTGCCTTGTAGCCAGGGGTGGACTGACAACTCATGGGGCCCCCGGGCAATAGAAGATTATGGGGCCCCCTGGGCTTACAGATGGGCTTACAGATGGCCACCACGCCAGGAGGCAGTGCAGAGGCGGGGCAGCTAAAATCTCAGGATTTTCACATCAAAAGCATGTCGGTTTCGGACATATCAAGGACAGATGTAAAAAAAAAATAAAAAAACACAGATTTTTACATACTGTCCCTGGTTTTATTGAGTCTGGCAACTTTGATGGGGCCCCCTAGTGGCTTGGGGCCCTCGGGCAGTGCCCGAGAGTGCCAATGGTCAGTCCGCCCCTGCTTGTAGCACTGGGGTCCTTGGTTCAAATTCCAGCCAGGACACTATCTGCATGTAACTTGCATGTCCTACCTGTGCTTGCCTGGGTTTCTTCATGTGCTCTGGTTTCCTCCCACATTCCAAAGACATGCTGGTAGGTTAATCTAACTATTTAAATTGGCCCTAATATGTGTAGGTATGTATGTGAGTTAGTGACCCAAGATTGTAAGCTCCGTAAGAGCAAGGACTGATGTAAATGTATAATATATGACACGCTGTGTAAATTGTCAGTGCTATATAAATGCCTTTAATAAATAAATCTAGAAATGCTGTGATGGAAAAACATCATCCCCATGTTAATTCCCTTCAACTGTTTTCAATATGTATTCAAGAACTGGCCCCTGACAATCTGTCTGGCTGTAGGGTTGTAGTATAGGCAATAGACTGAGGGAGGGATTCTGGAAAACCTACTCCACTACATGGACCGGGGGAGGGATTCATGAAAAAATGCTCCACCCACAACATGGACCGGAGGAAGGATTCAGGAGAAAATGCTCCTCCCACTATATGGAACAGGGGAGGGATTCAGTAGGAAATGCTCCACCCACTACATGGATCGTAGGAGGGATTCAGAACAAAATGCTCCACCCACTACATTGAACGAGGGAGGGAATCAGGAAAACATGCCCCACCCACTACATGGAACAAGGTAGGGATTCAGGAGAAAATGCGCCACCCACCACATGGAACGAGGGAGGGATTCAGGAGAAAATGCTCCACCCACTACATGGAACAAGGGAGTGATTCAGGAGAAAATGCTCTGCCCACTACATGGAACAAGGGAGGGATTCAGGAGAAATGCTCCACTCACTATATGGACTGGGGGAGGGATTCAGAAGAAAATGCTCCATCCTCTACATGGATCGGGGGAGGGATTCAGGAGAAAAATGCTCCACCCACTACACAGACCAGGGGAGGGATTCAGGAAAACATGCTCCACCCACTACACAGACCAGGGGAGGGATTCAGGAAAACATGCTCCACCCACACAGCAACACAGTACTGTAAATGTAATATTGCAGTGGTTCAGGGATGGGGGTGTTCAAATGATCGCACTCTTTTAACTCTCAGAGGCCTCTATACAATGGTCACAGACCCTCCCCTCTATTCTACAGGTAATAGATAAATTCGCAACACAATTGGTCACAAGAAATATAACTTTTATTACAAATAAACTTCAATTGATTTAAATCACTATTATAATTAAAGTTTAACCCCTAGTAATAGATATAAAGTTGCTCTCTGCAACACAGTGATATTGTAACTGCTACACTTACAAGATAATATCTGGCAGTTTGGTGCATAAAAAGTATATATGGGTAAAATTTGTGGCTAGTGATTAATAGATTTGAATTGAAGTTCAGCTTTAATTTCCATACCTGCAGCAAATAATTGTAGTCCAATCTTCTGATGAAACATGACAGTGTCTAATTTGGGGGTGAGGTCATTCAGAGGATCCTATTAAGGAGGGATATGCAATTAGCGGACCTCCAGCTGTTGCAGAAATACAAGTCCCATGAGGCATAGCAAGACCCAGGCAGCCACAAGCTTGACACCCAGAGGCAGAAGCATGATGGGACTTATAGTTTTGCAACAGTTAGAAACCCGCTTATTGCATATCCCTGCTATAAAGGAATTCTCACACAGCAAAATCTCTTACAACACACAAAATCTAAAATGGTATATTAGATATTCTGTACCTCACCAATAGCCACCAATTCATCCTTGTAGAGTTCAATTAAAGGCAAAGCGTCTTCCAAGTCCTAGAGGATAAAATAGTGTTCACTATCACATCTTATAAATCTTTATTTTCCAAGTATTTAAATATTTTATTTATGAAAACAATGGCTGACAAAAGCTGCTTAAAGGATCACCCCCATTCACAACTGGTATTTGGGTTATAGGTGGGGTCTGGGCTGAGTTGACTGCAAAACTTTGTCGGCCAACATACACAAAACTACGTGGCTTTTCAGCACTTTAGAGCCACCCTTTGGACAACTTTTGCTAATGTTATCTTATGGTGAGCATTGCTTCTGAGCATGCATGTTTGTACTTTCGATTTCGACGAACTTCTGTATACACGATCGGATAATCGGACATCACACATTTGTTGTCGGAAAATTTTAACGCATGCTATCCCACATTTGTTTTTCGGAAAATTACGACAATTGTCCAATGGAGCATACAAACGGTTGGATTATCCGACAACATCCTGCCATCACACAATTCCCGTCGGAAAATCCAATCGTGTGTACGGGCCTTTAAACTTATTTTGGATTCCAGTGGTTGGAGGTCCCTGCCATGGTTCCCAGTTTAGTTCTTACCGTATTGGAGTCTTGCAACAACAGGGCTGTTTTTTCGGCGTGGGGGTTCCCCTTAAAATCCATACCAGACCGAAAAAATTGGCGTGGAGTTCCCCTTCATGCACAAGTCGCATGCCAAAGTCGGATCTGTTAATACCGAATCCGACTTCAGAAAAAAAGTAATGCAGGAACTACTTTTAAGTTGGCACGACTTAAAGTCGTGCCAGTATGAATGGTAGTCATTGAAAGTCATGAAGAACGACTTGTCATACGATTTTGCCGTCCAAAATCGTGGTACAAGTCGTATAAGTGTGAAAGGGGACTAAAACATCTTACCTGAAGGGTGGCACTGCGTTGTTGCTCCGAGGTTTCCGTTTGCACTGGGTGGACTCCTAAACATGGAAATACCAGTCCCGCATTCCTGTGTACATACAGTCAGGCATTGGATAAACAACATGACCACCTTATAACTTTACAGCTGTGCTACTAAACAAAGCCACTGCCCAAGTACTGCTTAAAGCGGAGATTCACCCAAAAATCCAATTTTTGACATTAGCTGTAGCATACTGCTAACATCTGCAGTATGCTGTTTTTTTGTTTTTTTTTACTTGTACTTATCGTTATATGAGCCCTTGTTTTCCGGCTCCGAGCGGAGAATCCTGCGGGGAATGGGCAGTCCTAAGCGAAGAGGAGTTGATTGACAGCTGCTAAGGCGCGTCTTGGCCTCTGTTTAATCTTCAACTGCCATGAGGCTGCACATGTGATCAGTTATGACACCAGCCATTGGATGGTTTGACAGTTTGGTTGAGAGCACAACCAATGTGACAGTTAGCACTCCCGGCATGCCAGGAATGTAACTGCTTTTTCAAACTGTTAAATTGATGGGTTTACTTCCGCTTTAAGGATGCTGGAAAGTTCATTTTGGAGGGTGAACCTCCGCTTTAAAGCGGAACAAAACCCATTGATTTAATGGTTTCAAATAACAGGTACATTTCCCACATCCCCGAGATTGCCAACTGTCACAAGTGTTTGTGTCCTCAACCAAACTGTCAAACCTTCAAACGGCTGGTGTCATAACTGATCACATGTGCAGCACCATAGAAGTTGCAAATCAAACAGAAGCTAATATGGAAGCTTCCATGGCCGAAAAGGATAGGAAGGGTTACTTCTGCTTTAAATCAAAACTGGCAACAAGACAAACTACAAGGTATCTTCAGAACTATTTCTGTCAGCAGTGGGGCTGGGTACAGACAACACAACCTCCTATGATCTTGAAGTAACATGGGGTCTTACTTACTAAAACTAGAGAGTGCAAAATCTGGTGAAACTCTGCATGGAAATCAATCAGATTCCAGGTTTTAGGGTCGGTTCACACTACTGCGACTTCAAAATCGCGTGATTTTATAGACTGGCATTCCCTGAAATCGCAGCCGCGATTTGCGGCAAAATCGCGGCCGCGATTTCAGGGAATGCCAGTCTATAGAGCTGAATTTGCATCGCACATGGATCAAACTCGCACAGAACCCTTTAACGCAGCTTAGATTCGCAAAGCATTGATGTGAATGGCATTCATGGAAAACGACGTTAGTAAAATGAAATCCGAATTTGAGCAATCGCAACTAATCAAATTCGCAGCAGTGTGAACCGGCCCTTATTGCCAAAGCTTAATTGAACAAGCTGAAGTTAGAAGCCGATTGGCTACCATGCACAGCTGCACCAGATTCCGAGTGCTCCAGTTTTAGTACCTTTAGACCCGGTTCACACTGGGGCGACTTGTCAAGCGACACAGCCGCCTGACAAGTCGTGTCCCATTGTAGTCAATAGAACCGTTCTAATAGGAGCGACGCAAGTCGCTCCGACTTAGAAAAAGGTTCTTGTACGACTTTCGGGGCGACTCGGGGCGATTTGCATTGACTTCTATACAGAAGTAATTTTGCAAGTCGCCTTAGAAGTCGTCTTCAGGTCGCCTGGCCGAGTCGCCCCCAAAGTCGTGCAGCCCCAGTGTGAACCGGCTCTTACCCCATAGTGACTGATGCCCCATTATACTCTGGCCGGGATCTCCAGAACTGCACAGCCCTCTGCTCAGTTAGAGGATTTCATTTGTTTGCGCTCAGGTTTAGGGTTTTCTGGGGAGAACTAGTTATTTTAGAATGATTAAGGGTCCATTAAAACTAGCTGCTGTGGGATTGCATTGAGCGGCTATTACAGTGCAGTCCCACCGCATGACAAGGCAAAGTGCCTTGTCTCCTGCTGTTTGTGCCCATTTCACACCACTGCCTTGCGGTGGTAATGCATGCACTACTTTTTTTCAGCGCAGCCGGAGGCACTGCACAGCTGCCAATTGAACTTTATGAAATGTCTGTGCGACATTTCAATAAAGTTTGTTTAAAAAAAAAAAAAGGGAACAGAGCAGTACAGTGTGGTGATCCTGCTGAACTGCACCGCACACCAGCCGCTATGTTACATAGTTAGTCAGGTTGAAAAGAGACACAAGTACATCAAGTTCAACCATAAGAAATAAAATAATAATAGTATTGTACAATCACATATACCCACAGTTGATCCAGAGGAAGGCAAAAAAAAAAAAAAAACAGCAGAGCATGATCCAATTTGCTACAGCAAAGGAAAAAATTCCTTCCTGATCCCCCGAGAGGCAATCGGATATTCCCCGGATCAACTTTACCTATAAATGTTAGTACCCAGTTATATTATGTACATTTAGGAAATAATCCAGGCCTTTCTTAAAGCACTTTACTGAGCTGGCCAGAACCACCTCTGCAGGGAGTCTGTTCCACATTTTCACAGCTCTTACTGTGAAGAAACCTTTCCGTATTTGGAGGTGAAATCTCTTTTCCTCTAGACATAAAGAGTGCTCCCTTGTTCTCACTGTTGACCGTAAAGTGAATAACTCAACACCAAGTTCACTATATGGACCGCTTATATCAGGGCTTGACAAATCCCGGGAAATGGTGTCCTGGCGACTTGGCTTGGAAGGTGGGCTTTTTGAGCTGGCGCCATCTGGTGGTAAGCCGTTGATATTACAAGTTATTACCACCAGATGTGTGAGCTGGCGCCATCTGGTGGTGGCCGTTGGTATTACAAGTTAAGCATTACAAGTTAAACAGCAATTCTAATGTAATTTTTCACTATTTTCCACTGCCATCTTCTTCCCTCTAATTAGAACCCCCAAACATTATATATCTTTTTTATCCTAACACCCTAGAGAATAAAATGGCGATCGTTGCAATACTTTCTGTGACACCGTATTTGCGCAGCGGTCTTACAAGCGCACTTTTTTGGTAAAAAATTACACTTTTTTAATAAAAAAATAAGACAACAGTAAAGTTATCCCCATTTTTTTTAATATTATGAAAGATAATGTTACGCCGAGTAAATTCATACCCAACATGTCACGCTTCAAAATTGCGTCCGCTCGTGGATTGCCGACTAACTTTTACCCTTTAAAATCTTCATAGGCAACGTTTAAAAAAATCTACAGGTTGCATGTTTTGAGTTACAGAGGAGGACTAGGGCTAGAATTATTGCTCTCGCTCTACCAATCGCGGTGATACCTCACGTGTGGTTTGAACACCGTTTACATATGCGGGCACTGCTCACGTATGTGTTCGCTTCTGCGCGCAAGCTTGTCGGGACGGGGCGCGTTTTCTGGCTCCTAACTTTTTTAGCTGGCTCCTAGATTCCAAGCAAATTTGTCAAACCCTGGCTTATATATTTGTACATGTTGATCATACAATTCAGCAGCTGGTGTGAACGGACCATAAAGGTACATCATACGGTCACCTTCTGGTGTTTTCACTTAAAGCCTTATGCCCCATACACACGATCGGAAATCCCAACAGTAAAAGTCTGATGTGAGCTTTTGAACGGAAATTCCAACCGTGTGTATGCTCCATCGGACTTTTGCTGTCAGAATTTCTGCCAACAAAAGATTGAGAGCTGGTTCTCAAATTTTTAGACAGAAAAATCCGATCGTCCGTAGCAATTCCGACACGCAAAATTCCAAAGCAATGCTCGGAAACAATTAGACGCATGCTCGGAAGCATTAAACTTCATTTTCTCGGCTCGTCGTAGTGTTGTACTTATTACTGGAGGATATAATACAGCTTCTATTAATTTAGGGAGAGGAGCATGACATTAAAGAGGAGCGCCAGTCATATTTGTGTTTAATTAATACAAAAACTGTAGCTGCTGACTTAAAGGGTCACTAAAGGAAAAAATTTTTTTGCTGAAATGACTGTTTACAGGGTATAGAGACATAAAAGTTAACCAATTCCTTTTAAAAATGATTACAAATAGATAAAAATCAATCATATAATGTGCCTGCAGGTTAGTTTCACTTTTAAACTGGGTTCATGTTCCTGTGAACTAGAGAGACACACAGAACAAATACAAACAAATCCAGGGCAGTGTTTTGTTTTTAAAATGAATCTGATTGGTTCTGTTAAGTCTTAGGCCGGGTACTCACGACCAAACATGTATGGTGAAAGCGGTCCGTCGGACCGTTTTCACCATACATGTCTGCCAGAGGGCTTCTGTACGATGGTTGTACACACCATCCTACAGAAGTCCGCGCGTAAACAATACGCGGGGCGTGTCCGCGGTGTCGCCGCGACAATGACGCGGCGACGTGGGCGGCCCGCCTTTAAAATGCTTCCACGCATGCGTCGAAGTCATTCGACGCATGCGAGGGACGGCGGGCGCCTGGACATGTACGGTAGGTCTGTACTGACAACCGTACATGTCCGAGCGGGCAGAATTCCAGCGGACTGTTTTAAAACAAGTCCAGGAATATTTGTCTGCTGGGAAAAGGCCCGGCGGGCAAATGTTTGCTGGAATTCGGCCCGCTCGCGCACACACACGACCAAACATGTCTGCTGAAACTGGCCTGCGGGCCAGTTTCAGCAGACATGTTTGCTCGTGAGTATGGGGCCTTAGACACACAGTAATGACAGCTTAGACCACCGTGAAAAGCTCCCAGTACTGTGGTTATAAGGAAACAGACAACCAGGAAGTGTGGAGATCACAGCAGAATTACAGCAACTTCAAAGCAAAAACGAACAATGAGGACATGAAACCAGTACTGCAGTAAGGTAAAGGAAGCTATTTAGCTAAAAAAAAAAATTCCTTTAGTGATGCTTTAATAAACAAACATACACTCACCTGTCCCCGAATCCAGCGATGTGCTCACCAGAGCTGTGCTCCATTGGTGTTTTGTCCCTGGCACCTGCATCTCAACTGTGGGCACCTGGCTGTGACAGGTTGCGGCATTACAGCCGGGTGCCCACTGCGAATGCGTGAGCCACGCTGCACATTGTGAACTTTCCTACAGTCTTCTGAGACCTGTGATGTGTCCCAGAAAATTGCGCAGAGGGAGAGGGGGGGGGGATAAATTCCGGTCAGCTATGTGATCGGAGGGGAAGTGGGAGTGGGTATCTGTCAAAACCAGGTCCCCCCTTTTGGGTGAAGCTCCACTTTAAACTTGTTGCTCTGCCCTGCATAACTAAAATGCAGGTTACTATAAATAATTAATTTGGGTGGAGTTGGCCTTTAATAGATGCATATGATGCACAGATATTTTATTCTTACCTTCTAGAAAGCTGAATTAATTTTTCGAATTCTGCAGCGTGCTCTGCCACCGCCACTAGAGCCCGGACACCAGCCTAAAATCCAGAAAAAGACCCATAATATGAAACATGGTAGTCATTTTTAAAAAGGGCATAGTGCTGCCAGAGAAGACCGTGATACAGGGTCACTGTGTGCCCGGGAGAACATACCAGCTCTATTCACATTGACCCTAATTTACTAAAAGAGTAGACTATTTTCATTTCTAAACCATTAACTTTGCAAAGAATGCCCAATATAAAAATATTAGGGCTGTGCGTTAAACGCGATATTAACGGCGTTAACGCAAACCCATGTTAACGCCGTCAATATTTTTATCGCGCGATTAACGCAGGAGCCCTCGGGGTGGACATGCAGAGTGTGCAGCGGCGCGGCGCGGCTTACCTTCTCGCTGGATTCACAGGCAAGTTACTCACCTTGTCCCTGGATCCAGCGATGCCACCCCGCTGTGTGATCGAGCGGGTCCTCCTTGCTTGGCGGGTCCTCCTCGCTTGGCGGGTCCTCCTCGCTTGGCGGGTCCTCCTCGCTCGATTCACAGTGCCTGTGTGCCGCCGAGCTCCGTTCCCTGCGACGTTACGACGCACGGGAGCGGAGAACGGCGCCAAATTTAAAAAAGTAAACAAACACAATACACACAGTATACTGTAATCTTATAGATTACAGTACTGTATGTAAAAAATACACACCCCCCTTGTCCCTAGTGGTCTGCCCAGTGCCCTACATGTTCTTTTATAAAATAAAAACTATTCTTTCTGCCTGAAAAACTGTAGATTGTCCAAAAGTGTCCCTTTATGTCAAAAATGGTTTTAGATCAGCTAGAAAACAGCGATAATAAATTATAATCACTTGCAGAATTGTGCGATATTTGTGGGGAAATTCGTCATAAATTAGAGCGATTAATCGTGAGTTAACTATGACATTAATGCGATTAATCGCGATTAAAAATTTTAATCGTTTGACAGCACTAAAAAATATATATATCTATTCTTATGTTCGCATAATTGGATGATGAAAGTCAGTACCTCATTCTCTAAGCTAAGTGAAAATTCCCTATGCAAAGAGAAAATGTCCCCAGCTTAGAAAATAAGGTGAAGCTGGGCTGATTTCAATCATCCAATCCAATGTGTCAGCACAAATTTTACTGCCTTCCCTAACCACAAGTGTAAATGAGTCTTTTCTCTGCTGTGATCATTTTTACCAAGCAAACAATTTTCAAATGGCTAAATTAGGGATGCACCAAATGGAAATTTTGGTGCTGAAAACCAAAAATGCAGGATGCACTTAGCGAAAAACCTAAAATTACAGTTTAAAAAAAAAAAAAAAAAAAAAAAAAAATGTATATTTTTAGATATAATTGTATTATATTTGACTTAATATCATCAATTTAAATTGATATGAATTTATTGTTGGCCATTAGTGGCACCTTTAGTGCAAGAAAAGCTTAAGAAAAATTCAGTCTGCAGTCTCTGACCATCTCATGTATCATGTCAGCAATAACTTACCTAAAGTTAAACACATTTGGGCCAGATCCACATACAAATAGATCGGCGCAGCGTATCAGAGATACACTACGCCGCCGTATCTTACCTGGCTTTAAATCGAATCCTGGAAGAATTTGCGCTGTAAGTTACGGCGGCGTAGTGTATCTCTGGCGGCGGAATTCAAAACGGCGATTAGGGGGCGTGATTCATTTAAATGAATCGCGTCCCCGCGCCGAATGAACTGCGCATGCTCCGTTTCTAAATTTCCCGCCGTGCATTGCGCTAAATGACGTCGCAACGACGTAATTTTTTTAACTTAGATGTGATTTACGTCCATCCCGATTCACGGACGACTTATGCAAAAAAAAAATTTTAAATTTTGACGCGGGAACGACGGCCATACTTAACATGGCAAGTCTATCTATACGCCGCAAAATACCAGCTTTAACTATACGCCGGAAAAAGCCGACTAGAGACGACGTAAGAGAATGCGACGGCCCCGCGTATGTTCGTGGATCGTCGAAAATAGCTAATTTGCATACCCGACGCGGAAAACGACGTGAACGCCACCCAGCGGACTCCGAACTATTGCATCTTAGATCCGAAAGGCGTACGAGGACGTATACCTGTCGGATCTAACCCAGATGCCGTCGTATCTTGGTTTGAGGATTCAAACCAAAGATACGACGCGGGTAATTTGAAAGTACGCCGGCGTATCAGTAGATACGCCGGCGTACTCTGTCTGCGGATCTGCCCCATTGCTAATAGTACTAGCAAAATTTCCAGTCGGTGCAACTCTAGCAGACATGATACAAGAGATCAATGCAGCCTTACCAGTGTCCATGAAATGCAGTCTCACCGTTGCCCGTCGGATGCCGCCTCACCAGTGCCCGTCGGATGCAGCCTCACCAGTGCTCGTCGGATGCAGCCTCACCAGTGCTCGTCGGATGCAGCCTCACCAGTGCCCGTCGGATGCAGCCTCACCAGTGCCTGGATCAGAGCGGCGATCTCTATCTGTGTCACGGGGCTGGATTATAATTTCCCAGGCCAGGCAGCCAAAGAAACAATGTCCCACCTCCTGTGATACATCACACTGATTCAATTACTGCAGCCACCCAGACAATTCATCTCCATGGCATAGAGAGAGATCACCGCTATGTGTGAGAAGAAGAGAAGGAGGGAGGTGAGGACTGACTGAGCCACCAGGATGACACCCCCACAATGTGCAGCACACGAGGCAGACCCCGCCCCCTTTTCTATGCCATTATCTGCACCTTTTCTTCTTTCAGTCGCATGCCCAAAACACAGTTTTCGGCAGATATTTTTCAGCGATCAACATTTCAGTGCACCACTACTAAAAATGGATAACAGCAGTCCAAGAAAAGTTGCTAAGCAATACATTTTAGCAGTTAGAGAAAATAAAACAATACTTACTGCTTTTGCATCTTGCAAAATGTTATCGATGTCCTGCAATGTAAAGGAGCAATAAATGAATAGATGCACACACAAATTGTAGACATTTTAAAGACATTGGTATGTTATGAATTGGCACCAGGAGCAAAACGCTGAACGTTCTTACCTGTCAGCATTGCAGAGGGAAAAAAAAGACAAGACAATCAGGGTAGGGTGCAATTATTCACAATACACTGGTACAGTCATAGATATTTGAAGATTAACAATGGAAGGGGAGTACTCTCCCCACTGACCTCCAGTGGAAGGGGAGTACTCTCCCCACTGACCTCCAGTGGAAGGGGAGTACTCTCCCCACTGACCTCCAGTGGAAGGGGAGTACTCTCCCCACTGACCTCCAGTGGAAGGGGAGTACTCTCCCCACTGACCTCCAGTGGAAGGGGAGTACTCTCCCCACTGACCTCCAGTGGAAGGGGAGTACTCTCCCCACTGACCTCCAGTGGAAGGGGAGTACTCTCCCCACTGACCTCCAGTGGAAGGGGAGTACTCTCCCCACTGACCTCCAGTGGAAGGGGAGTATTCTCCCCACTGACCTCCAGTGGAAGGGGAGTATTCTCCCCACTGACCTCCAGTGGAAGGGGAGTATTCTCCCCACTGACCTCCAGTGAAAGGGGGATATTCTCCCCACTGACCTCCAGTGGAAGGGGGATATTCTCCCCACTGACCTCCAGTGGAAGGGGATATTCTCCCCACTGACCTCCAATGCAAGGGGGCATTCTCCCCACTGACCTCCAATGCAAGGGGGCATTCTCCCCACTGACCTCCAATGCAAGGGGGCATTCTCCCCACTGACCTCCAATGCAAGGGGGCATTCTCCCCACTGACCTCCAATGCAAGGGGGCATTCTCCCCACTGACCTCCAGTGGAAGGGGAGTATTCTCCCCACTGACCTCCAGTGGAAGGGGAGTATTCTCCCCACTGACCTCCAGTGGAAGGGGAGTATTCTCCCCACTGACCTCCAGTGGAAGGGGAGTATTCTCCCCACTGACCTCCAGTGGAAGGGGAGTATTCTCCCCACTGACCTCCAGTGGAAGGGGGATATTCTCCCCACTGACCTCCAGTGGAAGGGGGATATTCTCCCCACTGACCTCCAGTGGAAGGGGGATATTCTCCCCACTGACCTCCAGTGGAAGGGGATATTCTCCCCACTGACCTCCAATGCAAGGGGGCATTCTCCCCACTGACCTCCAATGCAAGGGGGCATTCTCCCCACTGACCTCCAATGCAAGGGGGCATTCTCCCCACTGACCTCCAATGCAAGGGGGCATTCTCCCCACTGACCTCCAATGCAAGGGGAATATTCTCCCCACTGACCTCCAATGCAAGGGGGCATTCTCCCCACTGACCTCCAATACAAGGGGAATATTCTCCCCACTGACCTCCAATGCAAGGGGGCATTCTCCCCACTGACCTCCAATACAAGGGGAATATTCTCCCCACTGACCTCCAATGCAAGGGGGCATTCTCCCCACTGACCTCCAATACAAGGGGAATATTCTCCCCACTGACCTCCAATGCAAGGGGGCATTCTCCCCATTTACCTCCAATGTAAGGGCACATTCTTCCCACTGACCTCCAATTTAAAGGGACACTACAATTTTCACTGTCAGCGTCTCTTTTCTGGCCATTACTTAATCCTTTCATTCCATGACTACTACTGTAAATAATTTGGTTGGATAGATAAGGGTAATCTTTTCTGGGTGTCAAATACTCAAACAGGTGTGCCATAATCCATATTTATTCCTTTATTATTATCTGTACAGATCTGATCACACTCATGTACCTTACACTGTAGCTAAAATAATGTTTAACGGGGGTTCCCTGAGACCTGGAGATTATTTCAGGGGTTCCTCTGCAGTAAGGTGGAGAACATCTACTCTTGGGTCGTAGATAACAGAGAATTTGCCCCCTCCCAGTCCTTCTGTATTAAACTGTATTATAATTGTACTGTCCCCCATCTACATTGTCAAGTGCTGCGTAAACTGTTGGCACAATATAATAATAATTCCCTCATATATACCTGTAATATTCCTGTCCTGGCTGCAATCCATGGCAGGATACATGGGGCAGATCGCCCTGTATGCTGCCATGTTGGCACCAGGATAACCGAATATTTAAATATTGTCATTGGAAAATAAAAGTCAGCTGATCACATGATTGGCTGGGGCAGCAATGATATCAATTTGGAATTGTCAGCCCCATAACACCCCACTGGAAGAGTTGTGTTACTGGCAATCACTGCACATTACAGAAGAATGGAAGGAGAGAGCAATGAATAGGACTCTCACCTGATTAAATTCTGCAGCAGACAGGTGACAGTGACAGTCCACAATCCCCCCATTCAGCTCCATCCCGGATCCCCCAACAAGAACTTGCAGACATCTGTCAGTCTCCAGCTCAGCATGGACTCTCACTGCGTGCGCATGCGCCTCCCCATCCACCAAGCACCGTCCTCCATCTTTGTACACCCGTTCTTTACAGACCTAGCGACATCAACTCCAAATATTTAACATTCCGGTAAAAATTATCTTACTCTATGTAGCTGCATTGAAACTGTCATCTAAAAAGTGATATGAGTTTTATTTCAAGTACTGGCAGTTGTCGGGTGTAGCAAGATGGCGATTTTCCCTTTTTAGCTGGCAGCTAGTTGCTCACGTTGTTTTAATTTTTTTGTTACTAAATTATTTTAAATATAGCAATTACAATGCTTTACGAATACAAGTTAGTTAGAAATAGTAATTAATAAAGATTGAGAGTAGTTAGATGGCGGCTCTCCGACTTCCGGTGCGCAGGGAAAAAGACCGAAATATGCCATGATATTCGTTTGGAAAGAATGCTTAATAATATCCTAATACGTACAGAGTAATAACGATAAAAATAAATATTAAAGCAAGCCGCCCCAGTGCCAACCTACACGGAACGAATGTGTTAGGGACGGTTCCCGGGGGTGCAGATTTGGAAGCGGGACTTCCGGCGCGGGGATTTCCGGTTTTTGAAAATGGCGGCAAATGTTGACAGTCCGAAGCGACGGAGTCTCCGCTCACAGGATACGAAAGTGGACGCTGAGAACGGACCAGCCTCTTCCACCTCAGGGGCCCGGGGCCCCGCAGTGCCAAGGACTTCCGGTAATGCGAAAAGCCTGTCTGCGGAGAAGAGGAGGGCAGGCACAGAGAGAAAGGAGGGGTCCCTGGGCAAGAGGAGAAGCGAAGAGATACTCAGGAGGAAGCAACACCCCATTAAAGGGACTCCTCAGGGGAAGAATGAAACAGACCAGGAACCCAATAACAGAGCGCCCTCCACAGGAAGGAAGGAGAAAAGAGACTCAAAGAGCGCGCACCCCAAGGGGCCCAACGCTGCGGAGAGCGCCCACCCCAAGGGGCCCAACGCTGCGGAGAGCGCGCACCCCAAGGGGCCCAACGCTGCGGAGAGCGCCCACCCCAAGGGGCCCAACGCTGCGGAGAGCGCCCACCCCAAGGTGCCCAACGCTGCAGACCGTGTACCCTCCATGGAGCCCAAAAGTGCCTCTCATTCTCCTGGAGGTGATGACGTTAGAAGCCTACGATCGCGGAGAAGCCAGGACAGCCCCAGTGTTAACATTGCGGACAACCCCCAAGGTGCCACCTCCTCCCCCGCAACTAATGCATCCCTCAACAGAGAGACCAGATCCAGCAAAGCTAAAAGCCAAGAGCAGCCTGAAGCCTCCGCTGCAGTAAGAGGACTGGGTGAAGGTGCAATCTCAAGCAAAGACAAAGCACGCCTTGCTGAGCCCAGCTCTGAAAAAACACAAGGCTCTGAGGGCCCTGTTGAGAGCAGCGGCCATGGAAGTAGCCTGCGACCAAGGAGAAGCCGTGACGGCTCCAGCATTAACGGAGAGAACAGCTCCAGAGGAGCCGCCGCTGTAACTAGTGCCTCGCTGAAGAGAGAGACCAGATCCAGTGCAGGAAGAAAGCAGGAGGGATCTGAAGCCATCATGGGTAAAGGTGCCATCTCAAGCAAAGAGATAATGGAAAATGAAGACCTTGTGGAGCCCAACTCTCAAAAACAAGAGAACCCCGATGAGAGCAGCAGTCGTAATAGAAGCCTGCAATCAACGAGAAGCCGTGAGGGCTCTGGCTTTAATGCAGAGGATGACCATAAAGGAGCCACCCCATCCACCGTAACTAGAACATTGTCTAACAGAAAGACCAGAGCCAGAAAAACAAAGGACTTTGAGGAACCTGGAGTCTCCATTGCAGTCAGCGGAGGAGGTGATGGTTTAGACTCAAGCCAGCAGAATGAAAACCAAGCCAAGGCCAACTCTCAACATGGGAAAGGATCTGAGGACCCTGGTGGGAGTAGTGGTCATAATAGAAGCTCACAACCAAAGGGAAACCTTAGTAGCACCAATGTTAATGTAGAGGACAGCTCCAGAGCAGCCGCTTTGTCCACTGGTACCAATGCATCATTCACCAGAGAGACCAGATCCAGTAAAGCAATAGACTTTCAAGAGGAAAAAGGTTCTGGGGACTTTGGTGGGAGAAGCAGCCACAATAGAAGCTTACAAAGACAGAGGAGCCCTGAGGTCTCCAGCAGTAATGTACAGAACAGCTCCAGAGGACCCAGTTCTTCCACTGAAAGGTGTGATTTAATCAGCGGAGACGCTACGGGACAAAAAATATATGAGAAAGCTGGACTTTCCACTGCTGCCAATAAAAGTGACAGTGATACACTTTTAAGTAAAGGAGACAGAGTAATGAGGCCTAGCAACCAAAGTGAGGAGACCTTAGACATCTCTGGTGGGGTTAGAAGTCCGGGTAAAAACTTAAGACCAAGGAGAAGCTGTGATGGCTCTGGCATCAGTGGTGGCAATAGTGAGGCAATACGAGGAGGTGATGGTACACCTTCCAAAGAAAGGACTGGGAAAAGTGAACCCATCACCCAGAGTGGGGACGTATTGGGGAATCCTAGGGGGCACATCAGTCCCAGGAAAAACGTAACAAAAAATAAAAATCTTGAGGACCCTGTTGATGAAAGGCATCCTTCTAACTTGACCATGGAGAGCAATGCAGGAGAGGCTGCCAGAGACTATAAAGTGCACTGTTGTTCCAAGCAGTTGCTACAGGAGATGCTGGGGATGTGCACTGGAATCTGCAAAGAAATTGTGGATAGTCAGCAGTATCTGAATGAGGAACAGAAGCAGCAGCATCACAAGAACTTGGTCTGGGTGAGAAGAGTTTTGCTTTGGAACTTTAAATTTTAGTAGAGATGTTGTGAGAGAATATATATATATATATATATATTAGTGCTGTCAAACGATTAAAATTTTTAATCGCATTAATGTCATAGTTAACTCACGATTAATCTATCTAATTTATGACGAATTTCCCCACAAATATCGCACAATTCTGCAAGTGATTATAATTTATTATCGCTGTTTTCTAGCTGATCTAAAACCATTTTTGACATAAAGGGACACTTTTGGACAATCTACAGTTTTTCAGGCAGAAAGAATAGTTTTTATTATATAAAAGTACATGTAGGACACTGGGCAGACCACTAGGGACAAGGGGGGGTGTGTATTTTTTACATACAGTACTGTAATCTATAAGATTACAGTATACTGTGTGTATTGTGTTTGTTTACTTTTTTGAATTTGGCGCCGTTCTCCGCTCCCGTGCGTCGTAACGTTGCAGGGAACGGAGCTCGGCGGCACACAGGCACTGTGAATCGAGCGAGGACCCGCCAAGCGAGGAGGACCCGCCAAGCAAGGAGGACCCGCTCGATCACACAGCGGGGTGGCATCGCTGGATCCAGGGACAAGGTGAGTAACTTGCCTGTGAATCCAGCGAGAAGGTAAGCCGCGCCGCGCCGCTGCACACTCTGCATGTCCACCCCGAGGGCTCCTGCGTTAATCGCACGATAAAAATATTGACGGCGTTAAACGGCTTTAACGCAAACCCATGTTAACGCACAGCCCTAATAAATATATATATATATATAGATTTGTTTAAGGGCCAGTTCACACTATAGAAACAAAGTCCGGATGCTTTTCTGCATGCGCGTTTTTGATGCAGTCTATTGCATTTTTATCCCCCACCCCTCTTTTTTCTTAACTGCTTCAGCCCCGGAAGATTTTATCCCCTTCCTCATTTTAACTGAAAATTGCACGGTCGTTCAACGCTGCACCCAAACACAATTGGCGTCCTTTTTTTTTCCACAAATAGAGCTTTCTTTTGGGGGTATTTGATCACCACTGCAGTTTTATTTTTTGCGCTATAAACAAAAGAACACAAAAAATTTAAATTCGTGTATATTGGTTGGTTTGCGCAAAAGTTATAGGGGATAGAATCATGGCTTTTTATTTTTAACCTGCAATTTTTATTGAGACTGCAACATTACGGCGGACACTTTTGACACATTTAAAAATGCACTGATTACTGTAAAAATGTTACTGGCAGGGAAGGAGTTAACTGTGTTCCCACTCCTTATTATAACTGAAGGAGGGATGGTACTTATTAGGAGAAATTGCATATCACTGTTGATACTTTGTATAAACAGACTATTAGTCATTTCTCTCCTGAGTCTATGAGAACCGGGATGTGTGTGTTTACACACACAAATCCCGGTTCTTGCTGTGTCACGAGTGATCGCGGTTGCCCAGCGGTTATCGTGCTCGCTGGACACTCGTAGCAGCAGTCGCGCGCGTGACCCTAGTGGCCACATGGCGAAGCCACGTAACATAACGTTGTTTTGCCCAGCGTGCCCTGCTGCTGCAGTAAAACTGCGGCGCCTGATCGGCAAGTGGTTAAACTTAAATAAGGACGTTTGTGTTCCAGTGCGTTTTTGATGCTTTTTACAGCGTTACAGTGCAGGAAAAAAGCTTTTTTTTTTTTTTTTTTTTTTTTCTGGAACTGCAAGCACTGGTGTGAACTATGCCATCAAAACCATGTAACCCTGCATTGACACTGCGCTGACAAGCCATTCACCTCTGCAGCTAGGGGTTCGGATCCCGGTCTCGGCTACGTGAATTGAGTTTGGTGGTCTCAGCCCGGCTCCTGGTGGGTGTGCTATGCAAGGTAAGCCTGCGCTTAGTACGCCCACCCCCCTCCCACAAAAACCACCACACTTACACGCACTCGAAATTGAGTTAACATGCACGCACTTTGACCACGCGGTCTCTAAAAAGAGAGGCGAAGGACTAACGGGGCTGGTTGAGCAGGCTAGATCCTCTCACTCCCTTGTAGGGAGTCCCTCTGCCCCGTTGGGCTTCAAAGCGGAGCAGGTAGGGCGGGCTGTGTGGGAGGACCCCCTCACACACCCGCCATTGCCAACCGGGGCATGGAGAAAGGTGGCAGATTGCCCCGGGGGGAGGCCTCCCAACTCCTGCAGTCCGGCTCCTCTCTCGAGTACACGCACAAAATACACTTAAAAAAAAAAAATATATATATAACCTATTTTCTATGCGTTTTTGATGGAGAAGAAAATGCACTGGACTGCATGTGGTGTGAACTGGCCCTTAAAGGAGTAAAATATCAGGTCATTATTGCGAACCACCTTTCATGGAAATACTATGGCATGGTGTCAGCATGGTGTCGCCTTTCATGGTGTCAGCAATGGCACCCTTAATATTTAATGCAGCTCTGTAGTCATTCATATATCGTTAAATGTATTTTTACATGCAAGTACCTGAATTTGACCTGGTATCTGCCTCTTGGAGGACTACAGAACCAGGTCTGGTCACCGGCCTGCACTTTGCAATAGAACTGACAAAACATCTGTGCTCAAATCTAGTTGGCTTACATATACACCGTATGCAGCATGATGGTAAAATGGAAGTAAACCCTCCATTACAATTTTCACCTACAGGTAAACCTAGATTAAGGCTTACCTGTAGGTGTTTGTAATATTTCCTAAACTTACACGGTTTAGGAGATATTTGCCAAAGAGATTGCACCGTTGTCTACAGCACATGCACGCCGTAGACAACGGTGCACTGAGAATGCCGGCTTTCTGAATGGAGAATGCCGGCTTTCTGAATGGAGAATGCCGGCTTTCTGAATGGAGAATGCCGGCTTTCTGAATGGAGAATGCCGGCTTTCTGAATGGAGAATGCCGGCTTTCTGAATGGAGAATGCCGGCTTTCTGAATGGAGAATGCCGGCTTTCTGAATGGAGAATGCCGGCTTTCTGAATGGAGAATGCCGGCTTTCTGAATGGAGAATGCCGGCTTTCTGAATGGAGAATGCCGGCTTTCTGAATGGAGAATGCCGGCTTTCTGAATGGAGAATGCCGGCTTTCTGAATGGAGAATGCCGGCTTTCTGAATGGAGAATGCCGGCTTTGACAGGGAAACTGTTTCCATGGTCCCCGAAAGATCCCACTGCTTCCTCTTGCTGACCTCTACATTAGTACTGTGTTTGTAGTGACATGGTAGTAAACGGTGAGAGTTGCTGGAGACTGTGGAGACATCGGTTTACCTGCAGTCTTTGAGGAACGATGGCGATTGACATTGCTGAAAGTAGTGACATCAAGTAGTGGAAAACAAGTACTGAGGGAGCAGCTTCAAATTGAAGCCGAGTATTGCAGCAAAAGCTGTTCTCTTCCTATTTTTAATAACCCCGAGCTCTTGTTTTTTTAAAATCGAAACAAAACTGGAGTTCTACTTTTAGGTATCAGTTTTTGAATAGGGCTTAATACAGTTCTTGGAAAACCTCAGCATATTCTTCAGGTAGGATCTTGGTGTTCTGATTTGACAGCTATTTTGTTTAAATTCAGGACTTTGAATCTGCCTTTCAAGAGAATGTCAGCATCAATGGACGGTCATGGCACGAGGCCCCAGATAAAGACTCTGGTAAGAATCGGTTAAAGTGATTTGTAAAGTTTTGTGTTTAAAAAAAAATGTTATACTTGCCGCCTCTATGCAGTTGGTTTTGCACAGAGCAGACCAGATCCTTCCTCTTCTTGGGTCCCTCTTTGCTGCTCCTGGCCCCTCCCGAGTGCCCCCACAATCGGCAGCTTCCTAATGGGGACACCCCGAGCCGAGTCACAGCTCTGTGTCTATTCATACACGGAGCCCCGCCCCCTCTCTCCCCTGATTGGCTGACTGACTTTGACAGCCGTGAGAGCCAATGACTCTGCTGCTGTCTCATCCAATCAGGAGGAGTCAACCGGACGGCTTTGACATTCGTGGACATTGCTGGAGAGAGATGGGGCTCAGGTAGGTAATTAGGGTGGTTGCTACATTTTTTTTTTTTTTAATCTTGATGCATTAAGATAAAAAAAACTTCTCCCTTTACAATCCCTTTAAAGCCAAACTCCAGATGAAACTTTCTTTACCATTGTATGCAATTAAAACTCAGGTTTAATCTGCTTATAATTTTGACTTCCCATTGGGAGGAATGTCCATATGTTCCCCTCCTGAGACACACCAGTGAGTTTTAAATATGTCTTCTGGGAATGCTTAGTTAAAGTGGATGTAAACCCACTCTCATCCTTTCAAAACTACTGCCATAGTGCTGATCTATAAGGATATAGATGCCTCCTGCATGTATCCTTACCTGTCAAATGTCTCCCCTCTGTCTGTTATAAGAACTGAAAAACTGCAGATTCTGTGGGTGGGTCTGTTGACTGGAGCTCAGTGGGTGGAGTCGTGATGTCGGTAGACTCCCTGCCCACCTCTACACTCCCCTTACACTAAATTCTGCTATGATCACTAACATCCAGTCAAAATCCAGAAAAGTAACCACATGACTTCAGAAAAGCAGTGGGGGTGGAAATTAAAAAATAATGCCTGCCTCCGAAGTGCATGAGAAATGTAAATAACCTGTCACTCACAGCAAGGGGGCGGAACGGACTAAGGTTTTTCTCTGTAAGTCCGTTTTATTTCACTGAACAATAAAAGAGGATTAACTCTGTGTGGCAAGACTGGGCACCGATGATAGAAAATCTTATACTGTACATTGTGACATCAAAAAATAAAATAAAAAATTCGGGTTTACTTCCACTTTAATGATAGACATGCTGTAATTCACTCTGCTGCACATGCGACAAGCTCGTCTCCCCCTCCCAAAAAAATAAGTGACTGGAAGACTATAGGACACCCCAGTCCTCTGGGCTTAGGCCTTAGTGTAGCACATCATCCTGAGTATTTATATTACTAAGATACACAGCTAGACTAGGACAAGGCTTTTTTCAGATGCCCCAAACAATCAAAAAGGAGATTCATCAGAGAAAATTACTTTACCCCGGTCCTCAGCAGTCCAATCCGGACCTTTTGTAGAATATCAATCTGTCCCTGATGTATTTCCTGGAGAGAAGTGGCTTCTTTGCTGCCCTTCTTTTCACCAGACCATCCTCCGAGAGTCTTCTTCTCACTGTGTGTGCCAATGTCCTCACACCATTCCTGAGCAAGCTCTGCACTGGTTGTGCCCCCATCCCGCAGCTGAATGAACTTTAGGAGTCGGTCCTGGCACTTGCTGGACTTGGGCGCCCTGAAGCCTTTTTCACAAATGCAGTGGAAATTTTTTTGGGGGATTAAGTTCATTTTCATGGCAAAGAGGGACTTTGCAATTAACTGAAATTCATCTGATCTCTCTTCATAACATTCTGGGGTATATGCAAATTGCCATCATAAAAGTAGAGGCAGTAGACTTTGTGAAAATTTGTATTTGTGTCATTTGCAAAAATTTTGGCCACAGCTTTATATGGTTTGGTATAGTTGTAGAAATCCAGACTTATTCTATATTTCCTCACCTGGCAGAACCTGACATTAAAATACTAGAAGACCAATTGGATGAAGCCATAGTGGAGACTTCAATGAAGAGAAAGAGATATCCAAGGAAGATCCTGAGTCATTTTGTCAAAGCATTAAAAACGGAGCGTGAAATCCTGGTATGTCGTTCATAAAAATAGTAATATTTTTGAGGCAGTGGACCAATACCGATATTTTATTTTATGGTTGATTGCTGGAACCCAGTGTGGCACAGCAAGGCTACCAACTACTCAGCCACCATTCTTGCACTATGTGGTTGGTTTATTAAAACTGGAGAGCATAATTGAATAAGCTGAAGTTAGATGCAGATTGGCTACTAAATCAACCCCTATTAGTTTAGTGATGTCTTGTGACCTGTGATTTTGATATCCTTTATTGTTTACACGCAGAACCAGTACAAGCCTGTTGTGAATCCAGAAAAGGTCAGGCTCGATCCAGCACTTGGTAAGCGAGTTTATAATTTATAATGTTCAGTGTGTCTTAGAAATGGTGCACAATTTCTGAATGCTACTGTGTGTCCAGCTGTTGTATGAAACCAGATGATTTTAGTTACTCATTATAACCTATATTTAACCCTGTGGCCTACTTGTCATGACAATCAAAGGGTTAAAAGAAGCATGCAGTTATTGTAAAGTCTATTCTATTAGTTACAGAAGTGCCTTTGAAAGTTTTTAAAAATATGTACAATTTTGGGCATTTTTGTGGGTACCACAGTTTTTGGTTTAATCAAGGTTTATTAGGTTTCCAACTAGAGTGATACAATAACAGCAGTACATTTTCAAATGCATTCTCACATTTGCCATATTTGATCTCTGTGTAAATGAGAGAGATTCGGAACATGCGTGTGCAGGAATGCTGCGTGTACACAGAATCTCGTGCCTCACATGCGCCCTCTGTAAAACATTATCCTCTGGGATGTGTGATGTGGCAATCCCAGGAAGCAGAGGGGAGTCCGTACGTAATTCTCACCTAAGCAAGAAAGCGGGACAGGCTGCCTTGCAGTACAAAAATGGTACTAAACTTTACCCAGAGGGGTAAGGACAAAAAAAAGAAAAATCTCTTAATGGATGGTCTGCATTAATTCCATGCACATTAGTACAAAGCAACAGGATGCCAAGGTCTGAACAGGCCCTATCACTTTACTAACATGTAAACTAGACCCCAGCTGTCATCCTTTACTGACATTTGAAATGCGCCTATTGGCTGGTAATCTTATTTTGCTATCTAGGATATGAAACCCCTTTTTAGGATGAAGTAACCGATTCATCTAATAGCACACCCCCTTATCTGCCCATTCTTACCTTCCCCATGCTGCTCTGCCACCCACTTCATCTGCAGGTACCAATTGTGGTCATGATCCCTGTCATGTGGTGGTAGGGAGAGTGTTCTTAGCCTGTCTGCGGCCTTTATAGGGATAACTTTCACTTGGGCTTGGTAGTACTGGTTTATTATAAGACACTGCACTTCTTTGTATGCTTAAAGCGGAGGTTCACCCATGCCTTACACATTTTCCCCTTCGCTTCATGCTCGTTTTGTCTAGGGGAATCGGCTATTTGTTTTAAAATATGATCCGTACTTACCCGTTTACGAGATGCATCTTCTCCGTCGCTTCCGGGTATGGGCTGCGGGACTGGGCGTTCCTTCTTGATTGACAGTCTTCCGAGAGGCTTCCGACGGTCGCATCCATCGCGTCACGATTTTCCGAAAGAAGCCGAACGTCGGTGCGCAGGCGCTGTATAGAGCCGCACCGACGTTCGGCTTCTTTCGGCTACGAGTGACGCGATGGATGCGACCGTCGGAAGCCTCTCGGAAGACTGTCAATCAAGAAGGAACGCCCGCTCCCGAAGACCCATACCCGGAAGCGACGGAAGAAGATGCATCTCGAAAACGGGTAAGTACGGCTCATATTTTAAAACAAATAGCCGATTCCCCTAGACAAAACGAGCAGGAATCTAAGGGGAAAATAGAAAAAAAAAAGGAATTGGGTGAACTCCCGCTTTAATTATTGCTTGATAATTTCATTGTTGGTGAAATTGATGATGGCTGCAGATGTAATCTGTTTTCTCTGTTTCCTGCAACTGTACAGAATTGCGCATGAAGGACCTCAGTGCTACAACTGCAACCGTTTGCCATCACATCCATGAAACCAAAAAGGTAAAACTGACTGTTCAGAGACGTTGTCCTTACCGACCAATACTTATATTTTACACCTCTGCACCTATGCAATCTGCAGGCTGGCGAGTGTCTTAAGTCTTCCTTCCTTCTTCCTTTTTTTATTTTGGGGGGGGGGGGCCTATTCATATTATACCAGATTTATAGAGTGCAAACAGTTTGTGCAGCACTTGGAGGAAGACAGTACAATTCAATATAAAGCCTCGTACACGCGATCGGACTTCCATCTGGCTTTTCCGTGGATTTTTGTCCGAAGGGGCGTTGGCCGTGAACTTGGTATGCATACAGGCGCAGAACATTTTCAGCCAACATTCACCAAACCACGTGTTTTTTCAGCTCTTTACCGCCACCCTTTGGGCAATTTCTGCTATTGTTGACTGATGATTAGCATTGGTTTGGAGCATGAGTGTTTGTACTTTGGATTTTAGTCCGATGGATTTGTGTACACGCGATCGGATGATCCGACGGAACAAATGTTTTGTCGGAAAATTTGAGAGCATGCACAGCCAACATTTTGACAACAATTGTCGGATGGAGCATACAGCCGATCGGATTGTCTGATAAAACATGTCCGTCGGACCATTGTTGATGGAAAATCTGATTTTGTGTGTATGGGCCTTTAGAGTGTTCAGAGGGCCCTGCTAGTTAGAGATTACAATCTAAACAGAAATGGTATAATTTGTTAGAAACCCCTGTCAGGGAATCTCCACTTCACAGGTGTGCCCATTGCAATATTTTTCCATCACTTCCTGTTTGAGTGAAAGCTGTAACATGCTGGATTTGATTACTTATTGTCCCAGTGACAATACTCCCCAGGGAAAATAGAGAGGGTAACTCTCCAAGTGGGATAAAGCTATAAAAACCAAACCGGGCTTGGAACTGTTAACTATGCTATCCGAAACCTAATAAAAATGTCTTGGCTAGAGCTACATTTTAATACAGATCTCTCAAATGTCGTTATCATTTTGCTAGAATGACTGACTGACTTCTCAGGGAGCTATAATTTCCAATTTGTAGCTTCCTGGGAACTCTGACACAGGGGGCACACAATTTATGGAAATCTGAGCATCAGAATTTTATCTTTCTAAATAATTGGATTTAAAAAGTCAAAATAAAACCATGAGTTAAAAATGTAAGGCCCCTTTCACACACACGGACCGTTTCTCAGTTTTTATCCATCCGTTGACATATGAAAAAAGGACATCAATGCATTTTTATGGAAAAATGGATGATCAGCCATTTGCATCTGTTTACATCCGGTTTTTAAAACTGATCAAAGCCCTATTTTTGTTCCATTAAAAAAAGGGATGTAAATTGACAAACCTTCCGTTTTTGCATTGGTAGTAGATGTAAAAAAAATGAGCAACTGATGGGTAAACCTAATGTAAACTTCATCTGTTTTTTTTCTTTGAAAAAAACTTGACTGAATTGATGAGATGAATGGTCCGCTTGTGTGAAAGGGGCGTTGGAAGTCCAGAGTCCAAGCCCAGATCATAAAGAATTGTCAGCATACAGGCTTAACCTATATATCTTTCTACTGATGCACACCAGAGTTCTGTTTACATTCCCAACTACCTGGCCACACTGATTTCACAATCATTTTAATATAAGCACCCCCAGATCTTTTGCCTCTGTAGTTATGGTCAACACTGTACCCCTAATATTGTACTCTTATCAAAGGCCTATTTTTCCTTAAAATGGTTGTAAAGCCTTAAGTGTTTTTCACCCTAATGCAAAGAATGCATTAAGGTGAAAAACATTCTGTGCTGCAGCTCTTCCCCCAGTGAGCCCATTCCGATTCAGTGATGTGCATGAGCGCAGAGGCTCCAGATGCTGTCGCTCTTCTCATTGGACAGATTAATAGCAGCAGGAGCCATTGGCTTCCACTACGGTTAATGAAAGTCTGTGACGTGGAGGGCGGGGCCGGACACAGCAGTAGGACTTGGGAGCGAGCCCATACAGGTGCCCCCATGAAAAGCTTCTTTCCGTGGGGGTACTCTTTAAAGAGGAGGGGTCCTGAAAGCGCTGGTGAGAAACCCCAGAAGAAAAGGATCGGGCTTCTCTGTGCAAAACCATTACACAGAGCAGGTCAGTATAACATGAATGTTTTGTGTGTGTAATTTTTTATTTTTATTTTTTTGAAAGTTTACAACCACTTTTAGTATGTTGTTTTTCATTTAGAAAGAAAGTCAGGGTACCAGGTGATGTGCAGGTGTAAACCTTGTGTATTTGCAGAAATGTTCTGATTAAAGAACATCAATGTAAATGCATTATCATCACATTTTTTTTATTGCTGCACTGTACTGATCGTGATACACGCCTGTTATAGTTTGGAGCAGACATCTGCACATTGTATAGTGGCAGATTGAATTGGTTTTAAATGTAGTTACGTTAAAAATAAAAAATGTAATGCTTATGGTTTATAACACATTGATTTTTGTCTATTAATTAAAACCATGATTGCTTCTAATTGTATGGAAAGCAAGACCATACAACCCCCAGCTTGTTCTGTTCAAGAACTACTGTCTCCCATGTCTTGAATTGTGAAAATGTAACCACTGGCTGAAAAAAACATGAAAATCTAGGCAGATATCAGATTATCGTGATGTTTACATTGTTGCGTTACGGCCACTAGATGGTGCTGCAGAATTATATATTTATATATATATATATATATATATATATATATATATATATATATATATATAAATATATTTATTTTAGAGACAGTGTAAAAAAAAAAAGGTAAAATAAAAAAAGAATTTAAAGTGCCCCTGTGCTTGCGCACAGGAGCGAACGCATACGTAAGTCACGCCCACATATGTAAACTCCGTTCAAATGACACATGAGGTATTGCTGCATGCATTAGAGTAAAAAACATTTAAAGCGTTGCCTATGGAGATTTTTCGATTTTAACATAATCCTTTCTCATGAAAACGTTTGAAAAATTGCTGGGCAAATATCGTGTGATGTAAAAAGTTGGCAACGACCGCCATTTTATTCCCTAGAGTCTAGAGTCCTAGAGTCTCTGCTAAAAAAGCATCTATAATGTTTGGAGGTTCTCAGTAATTTTCTAGCGAAAAATATGATTTTTACATGTAGGAAAGGAGTGCCAGAATAGGCCCGGTATGGAAGTGGTTAAAATACCTGCTATAGAGTCCTTGAAGCCTAGATGCCTGGGCTGAACTTGACAGTGTCGCCTTACGTCGGTTAACTTGACTATAGCTCTGATTAAATAACTATATATATTTAATCTCTGTATCTTTCATTTTAGATGGTGGTTTATAAAACCCCCTATGTAGGCTGACAAAGGAGGAAAACACATTTTTCTACGTATTTTTATTTTTGTACTGTAGATGTATCTGGTAATATTACACATATGAACACTTACACCTTCATACTACAGTGGCACCTGCGATTACATCTACGAGCCGTTTTTTTAATTTTCTCTTTTTTTTTTTAATGAAGCCTCTAGCCTGCATATGTGATCACTGGTTCAAAGCTGGCATAGTGATCACATGACTGGGAACCCCTCTGGCTTCCATTCATCAGTAAAGCGCTGGGATTGTCAATGGCAGCTGGATTGCTTGTGGCATTGAGTAAAGATGGAGATGCTTGCCACTGATTTGAGCAAGGTGGACAATAATAGTGGCAGATGACTGCTGCTTCAGAGCTGTACAGATGACTTGCCTTTTTGTTTAACCATTTCGCATCCAGGCCAATTCTGACACTGCTAGAAAATTACATATTACCCCCAAACATTCTCTATATATATATATATATATATATATATATATATATATATATATATATATATATATATATATATATATATATATATATATATATATAACATTTTTGCAGTTTCATGCTTAAAAAAAAAAAAAAAGGTAGTTGGCCCAATTTTTTTGCATAATGTGAAAGATGAAGTTACGCCGAGTAAAAAGAAACCTAACATGTTGCAATTCAAAATTGCACATGCACGTGGAATGGCGCCAAACTTTGGTACTTAAAAAATCCCCATAGGCGACACAAATTTTTTTTTTTTTAATGGTTGCATGTTCTCAGTTACAGAGGAGGTCTAGGGCTAGAATTATTGCTCTCGCTTCAACATTCATGGCGACGCCTCACGTGTAGTTTGAACACAGTTTTCATATGTGGACGGGACTTATGTATCCTTTCGCTTCTGTGTGCGAGCACATGGGGACAGGGGCACTTTAAAAAATATATTATTTATATACCCTGTTTCCCGGAAAATAAGACAGTGTCATATAATTTTTTTTGCTCCCAAAGATGCGCTAGGTCTTATTTTCAGGGGATGTCTTATTTTTCAATGAAGAAGAATACGGTACACATTTATTGAACAACAAAAAAAAGGAAATGTATTACCTGTATACGAATGGGGGGGATCAAAATGACACAGGAGAATCGGAGGGGGGGAATTACCATTTTAGTAACCCCCTCTGATCCTCATGTGTCATCTTAAGTGATCCCCCCCCCCCCTTCCCCCACCCGTGCCAGTGGACACTTTCATCAGACATCCCCCTCACCCCTTTATCAGACATTTCCCCCTACCTCAGTCACCCCTGTGTGTCCACACAATGTGCCCGACTCCTGCTCCACGCTACTCACTGTCTAATTGTGAGTCGGCCAGACTCAGTCAGGGCAGAGCGAGCAGCAGACGGCAACTTTTCCTGGCGGCGGCGCAGGCTCTCTGATGAAAAGAGACCACTCACTTCCTGTCTGCGCTGCGGCCAATAGTGAGCTGCGTGGCGGCACCCGCTGCTACGGTCCAGGGTACAGAGTTACGGTAGCTTTGGGGGGCCTTATTATCGGGATGCTTTATGTTCGGGGGAGGCCCTATTATCGGGGAGGTCTTATTTTCGAGAGGGATGCCTTATATTTCAGCGAGAGGTAAAACTGTAAGTAGGTCCTATTTTCGGGGGATGTCTTACTTTCGGGGAATCGGGGTAGGTAGAAGCACCGGTGGGGTGGGTGGCGGACGTCCCCTCTCGCCCCCCCGTAAGAACGATTAATCAGCAGGACAGCCGCTATGCTCATTCTTATGGTGTAGGGAATCTGAAAATACTGATATCTGAATGATGCCTGTAGCTGCACCCATCATTCAGATATACACCCACAAAGTCAAGGACGTCATATGATGGCCTGGGGGCACCAAGTGGTTAAAAGGAGGGCTGCCAGTGCATTGGGAGGGGGGAATTCGAGGGTCCAGAAACCAGTGGCCTTTCATTCAGACTTTAGGCTAAACCAGTTACTAGAAAACCTTTTCAGATTGCTTTTGTATTTACTTTTGTATCCATTTTATTCCCCCCCCCCCCCAGGCATTACCTGTTCAGTTGAAAAAGGCTGAAGGATTCTGCGAAGTTCTCAGTCTCCAACCTGTATTGGAGGAATCGCACATCCGAAAAGACATTTTCTATAGTCGTGTTGTGATAGAGGACATTTCAAAGAGCATTCCGAAAATCCTGGACACAACTCCCACTGAGAGCGAACCCCAAGACCTTGCCACACCGGTGCGCAGCCTCCGAAAACGGAAAATCTCATTACCACAGAGACATTTATACCCCTTACAGTCCAAGAGGAAAATTAGCCTGGAATCCTAATTACACTTTACGCTGTTTTTTTTTATCCTTGTTTATATCAAGCCTGGAGCTTCACTTTATTTTATTAACTTATGTGTTCTTCTCAATACTGGATGACGAAAGAAAACCTGTCACCATCCATAAAAGATTGATATGTTATCTCAAAGTCTATATTTGGACGACCTGCTTTGTTTCTTTAGAAATGGCCGGCTTGTGTGCCGCTTTCAAAGCTCTTCTTTTTTTTTTTTTTTTTATTATATGTATTAATTGCTGCCATACATATTCACGAGTAAGATATTTCTAAAGTGACAGGTCCTGTTTAAGCTGTTTCCTTGTGGGAATGCTAATGAGCAGCGCCAGGCTAAGGATTGTGGAGTTCCACGGGTTTCGCACTTCCTTATTAAGTCCATGTTTTCGTTTTTTTTTTTTTTTAAAGCAGTAGTAAGACTCCCATTTTTGCATTGAAGGAAAAAAATCTGGTTGTTATGGCAAAAGGTATTTTATGAGAAACAAAGGAACGCCATTGTATCCAGGACTACCTGACCCACCTGTGGGTTGTGCTGGTAAAAACTTGATGGAATGAAGTCAATGGATTACCCGGCGGCTTGGGTAAAGCATGTTGTGATCACCATATTCCCTGGCCTTGCAGTGCATGAGATCTAAACCTTATCCTTTTAAAGAGAACCAAATTACTAATGGGTATTTGTAAGACTATGGATTCTCCACTCTTCCAAGAGCGCAACCATTCTTTGGGATTGTCTGTTTGTTATACACTTTTTATTCTCTCCCTGTCAAAACACAAATGTCAGGCTGTGAGGCCCTCCTTATAGGCTTGACCATCTCATTGCAGAGCCCAGGTCTAATAACTGAAAAGGGGAGAACTGCTGGTTAAAGGAGAACTACCGATTTAACGTTTTTTTCCAAAACAATTACATTCAAGGCATGTCTCGAATGATAACTGTTAGTTGCCTGTGTGTTTGTTAGTGCTCAGCCAAACTTTAAAGCCATCAAATGGTTGGTGATCACATGTGCAGCACCATTGGAGCTACAGATCAAACCAAAGGTAAAATGGCAGCTTCCTTCGCTGTAAAGGATAGAACGGTTTAGTTCCGCTTTAAATTTTTTTTTTTTTTTTAATCTGTCATTAGAACTAAGCTCAGACAGGAGATATAATAGCCTCTACATGACCCCTCCAGCCTGACACTTCTGCTCTGATGGGTAGAAAATGATTAGTAAAAAAAATACAATGTAATAAACACAATTTTAGGAATTCAAGAGTTTAGACCAGGGATATGCAATTAGCGGACCTCCAGCTGTTGAAAAACTACAAGTCCCATCATGCCTCTGCCTCTAGGTCTCATGCTTTTGGCTGTCAGTCTTGCTATGCCTCATGGGACTTGTAGTTCTGCAACAGCTGGAGGTCCGCTAATTGCATATCCCTGGTTTAGACTCAAGTTTACAGATGCCCATTGGTATTGGTGACTGTATTTCTAAATTAGCATTAACATACAATAGTTTATTCAGTATATGTATGTACAACACATGACTAAGATCTATGATATGACCTGGGCCACTACAGCCTTCAGGAAGCTCTATGGATGTCAACATCACTCTCTAGTGGTTTTACAACTCTATTGTCCACACCATTTCTGTACAGGAAGTGTTAAAGAATCACTCCCAACTGGGATACAGTGATCTTAAAGGTCTGTTTTTTTTTTTTTTTTTTTTTTTAATGTCTAGTGATCTATCTTAAATATAATCGGGGTCCTTTACAAAGACAAGGCAAGTTTCTGTAAAGACACGCATAGCAGCCAATTGGAATTAAATCTCAACTCTGGAGAAAACATGAACCCTCTCCCACCCCTTCTAATTGAATATCGGCATGAAAAGGAAAAAAAAGAAATGCCTTTTGATCTGCACATTTCCTATTGGTGCTCCAGTTCATGCTTTGCCTGGAGTTTGGCTTTAATTTTACTTTAGTTCTGGTAGGTGTGAGTAGCATTAGTCTGCAGAATGTTAATCCTGCATACATTTAAAGTCAAACCGAGTTTTCAGTTTAATTTGGATAAATAGATAAGTGCAGCAATAGAAAGGGTGTGCAGAGTTTTAGAGTTTTTCTTTAGGAAGCAATCCCTGCTTAAGAGAAAGTCCTGTGTCCTGCCAGCATGCTGCAGAGAAGCACCCTTGTGTGGAAAGTTATCCCTCTGTAAAGGTCCAACACTCCCCATGCTGAATCGGAGCCAGAGCTCTCCAATCATCGGGGAACATGAACGTTGCAGATCTTGGTCTGACTCGGCATTGAGTATGTTGGACCTCTGCAGAGAAACCACTGCTTCCAAACAGACCACATGGGTCCCACTAGGTAGCATGCTGGCAGGGGACTACTTGGTCTGTAGCTGATTTCTAAAGAAAATAAACAATAAGACATTATCTATTGTTTTGATGCACCTGCTGGAATGTATTTAACTGATTAGACTAAACGTTTAATTGGGCTTTAAAGTGGTTGTAAACCACGGGAGTGACGTCATCGCGACTTTGGCCAATCACAGTGCCGGAGCCGCGATACCCAGAAGAAAGCCCCGGGCGAGATGTTGGCTGCCGGAAGGGGGGGGGGGGGGACGAGGATCGGGGCGGGGGCTTCGATCTGAGGTAAGTAATACATAATGAGCTAGTATGCTATGCATACTAGCTCATTATGCCTTTGTCTTGCAGTGTTTTTTTTTTTTATTTATTACATTTTTTGGGTTTATTTCCTCTTTTTAATTCATTAGCAGCCAATGAGAACTGGCTTTTTTTTTCCCTGCAATGTGGCTGCAAATAGGAATGCCTCCAGCAGCACTAAATACAAAAAATAATGCCTTCTTGATGTTGAAATGGAGTCTGTTCTCACTTGCTATTTTGTAAATGTATTTTTGTTAAATGTTATTACCGACACTTTAATGTACAGCCGCTTGCTATTAACTTTAGAGATTACTTTAAGTATTAAATATATTTTATGTTATATAAAATTTTGTTAATTTAATTATATCGTTGGTCTGTTCTGAGTCTAACACCTAGATGTATTTGATGTGTGATATTCAGAAACATGCAAGTGCCAGTGGCCACTTCTGAAGAATGCAACCAATGTATAGCCTTTGTTCAATGATAGAAAAATGTACAAAAAAGCCCATCTCGGGACACAGCCCTCTTCCTACCCATTCATCAACATTTTTTTTTTTTTTTAAAGTTATCTTACTCTGTCATCTGTATATCGTGTCGGAACCTCTGACAAGTCATCTCTTCACAATGTCCGCTGGAGCCTGAGAGAATTGCTAGATAGCCAATAGGACATGTCCATGCAACCCATACAGTGATGTGGACTCTGGTAGAGGGACCCCCTCCTTCTCTGCACTGAAGAAATGTAGAAACCTCTGGATACTAGGGCATTTATGTGTCCATTGATGTAGGCAAGTTAGAGCGGTAGTAAAGCCTGCTTTGTGATTTGTATTTATTATTATTTTTACCTACAGGTAAGGCTTAAAATGAATATCTCTTAAATGTGCACAGTTTAGGAGATATTCACCCTTGATGCAGCCAGTGACATTACTGACGCATGCGCTCTGAAGGTCTGGCATACCTTGCCGGAACTTCAGAGCTTCGTGCCGGTACCGAGGGCCCCTGTGCGCATGCACGGGAGTGACTTCATCGCGGCTACGGCCATTTCACACAGCTGGAGTGCGCAAACTATGAAGAAAGATTGGGGTGACAGCATGCTGCAGGAGGGCTTAGTTCAAAGGTAAGTTTTTTTTATAATGTGCTAGTATGGGATGCATACTAGCACAATATGCCATTGGCGTACAGGTGTGTGTTTTTTTTTTTTTTTAAGCACTCGTGGTTTACAAGAGACTTTTAGGATAGGGGAGGGGTTAATGCCTGGAGTAAAGCTTTTAAGGTAAAAGATTCCTAAAAGTTATGCAGGCTCTAATTTACTGACTCCAATACTTTCTGGAATTTCCTCATCTTCACACTTGTCCTGGGATAATGACATCATATTGAACTCAACTCACTTTTTCAGAATAAGAAGTCGGCAATGGCAGTCACCATGGGCCAGATTCACGTAGAATTGCGGCCGTGTAACGTAACCCGTTTACGTTACACCGCCGCAAGTTTTCAGTGTAAGTGCCCGATCCACAAAGCACTTACCTGTAAACTTGCGGCGGTGTATCGTAAACACGTCCGGCGCAAGCCCGCCCAATTCAAATGGGGCGGGTACCATTTAAATTAGGCGCGCTCCCGCGCCGGACGTACTGTGCATGCTCCGTTCGCCAATTTTCCCAACGTGCTTTGCGCGAACTTACGGCGGCTCGACGTGTTTGTGAATCGGGACGTGCGTAATGTACTTACGCCGGAAAAAAAAAAAATTCAAAAGCGACGCGGGAACGACGGGCATACTTTAACATGGTGGAGTAATTTTACACCATGTTAATAGCACCCCTAACTTTGCGAAGGGAAACTAAGACTTGCGCCGACGTAACGACAGGAAAAACCTTTGTGGATCGCCGTAACTGCTAATTTGCATATACGACGCAAACTCCACCCAGCGGTGGCCGAGGTACTGCATCCTAAGATCCGACGGTGTAAGACAATTACACCTGTTGGATCTAAGGGCTATCTATATGTAACTGATTCTATGAATCAGTCGCATAGATACTCTGAGAGATACGACGGCGTTTCAGAGAAACGCCGTCGTATCTCTTCTGTGAATCTGGCCCCATGTTTCTTACATGACTGGTTTGCTTTTAAGTGACCTGCGCCTTTTCTTAAGCTGCTGTTAGATTCTGTTTCGCTCCCTCTCTCCTGTGTCAGCTTTCTAGAAATCCTTAGATAGCAGCTGTGAAACTCTGTGTGAAAATCCACATTACTTTATCTGCAATGCCTGTGTACAGAAAGTCTGTAGCTACAGAGACATCATTTTCTAATTTGCTGGATTTTGTTTCTGTTGCCTGCCTGATTTTTACACAGAATTCACATAGAGCTGTGGCATGAAAGGGAACAATACAAAGCGTACAGCAGCCTCTGTGTGCAGGTACTGATAGATGGAATGATGAGAGAAATAGTATAGATCACTTTAAGGTGTCCGTTTATGAAGCAGTGGAAAATATCCACTGCTCCATTTTCCGACATTCACAGAGGAGATCTTTCTGTTTATCAGTTTATGAAGCGGTGTAGATTGCTTCTTCTTTTGTGAAATGAAGTGATCTACAAACGCTTCAAACTGTAGAGAACTGGAATCTGGTGAGACATAACCGTACCAGAATCTCGCTGGAACACTCGAGGTGTCCGTTTATTAAAGCGGTAGTTCACCCCCCCCCCCGACACATTTTACCATCGAGACAGGCATTGTAGCGCGAGCTACAGTATGCCTGTCCCGATTTTTTTAACCCCGGACTCACCTTGTAATCGGACATCGTAGATTTCGGCTCCCGCGGGGAATGTGCATGCCTATGGAGAGGGAGGATGATTGACGGCCGGCCCTGGCACGTCACTCTCCCCGAAGACAGCCGGAGTAGGTCTCGGCTCTTCACGGCGCCTGCGCACAGGCTATGCGCACGCGTCGTGAAGACCAAGCCTATTTCGGCTATTTCCGGAGAAGCGTGACGCGCCAGAGCCGGCCGTCAATCATCCTCCGTCTCCATAGGCACGCCCATTCCCCGGTATCTTCGATCTACGCGTACAAGGTGAGTACGGGGGTAAGAAATTCGGGACAGGCATACTGTAGCTCGCGCTACAATGCCTGATTTTAAGGTAAAAGAAAAAAAATATTTTTTTTTTTGGTCGATAGGGTAAACCCCCGCTTTAAGCAGTGATAAATTATCACTGCACTGTACAGGATCAGATGACCCACCTCATTTTAATAAAATAAAAAGTCCTCCTACATAAAATGTGTGTGTGTGTGTGATATATATATATATATATATATATATATATAATGACATGCACACACATACATTATATATACAGTATCTCACAAAAGTGAGTACACCCCTCACATTTTTGTAAATATTTTATCTTTTCATGTGACAACACTGAAGAAATTACACTTTGCTACAATGTAAAGTAGTGAGTGTACAGCTTGTATAACAGTGTACATTTTCTGTCCTGTTTTTTTTGTAAAGGTAAACTTATCATATGCTGGGAGGGGAAGCAAGTAAAACTGAGCTGCTGAGGGCACACATTATTAACATCAGTGTTTCAGTTGTGACCTCTGAGGCTCCATAGTGCCTGCAGCTACAGAGGTCAGTGAGAGCTTGTGTAGAAGCAGGGCCAATGCTACCACTAGGCAGCCGCCTAGGGCACACTGCCGCTGGTTTCCCTACTCTCCGTCTTCTGCCAGTCTCTTGACTGTAGGTTTTCGTTGTGGTGGTGACTATGCAGGGTATCCCTCCGCTGTCTGCAGCATTTAACTAACTCGGATGGCAGTTGCCCCGAACATAAGTAAGTAGTGTCAGAGGTGCAGCATAGCACTGGAGGACTGTGGCCCAACAGAACAGAAGCACACATAACCTGTGTGCCACAGCCTCTATGATCAGTGACCTGTATGTCTCTCCCTCTCTGAGTCTCTGCCACTGCCCATACATGATTCCTATACCGAGTAATGTGACGCCTTGTCACCACCATTCGTAGAGGCCGCTCTCCCTCCCGGCCTGTCCTGTACAGAGGCAGCGTGTGCTAAAGTCTAATCGTATCTGAGTAGTGGGCAAATCGGGGCTTGTGACAGCTTGAACCTGGAGGCACCAAGGCAGAGTTTGTTCCTGGTACTGGCAGGGTCGTCGGATACATGTAGGGCCTCGGTGAGACGTATTAAGGGTCAGGTAGGTCAGTGTAGGGGTCAGGTAGGTCAGTGTATTGGTCAGGTAGGTCATTATAAGGGTCAGGGAGGTTAGGGTAAGGGTCAGTGTATTGGTCAGGTAGGTTAGTGTAGGGGTCAGTGTCAGGTAGGTTAGTGTTAGGGGTCAGGTAGGTCAGTGTAATGGTCAGATAGGTCATATGTGTTACATGGGCAGGGCAAAGGAAGTGGAGTCATGAACAGAGCCAGGAAAATTAGGTTTTGCCTAGGGTGTCAAATCCTTTTCACCAGCCCTGTGAAGAAGCTTTTACTGCTGCTTAAGAACATGCACAGTAAATGAATGAATGAAAAATTTATATAGCGCGGCACATGCGAACTGAATCGCTTCTGGGCGCTAGTTGTTTGTGTCTCATGCCTTCAGAAAAGCAGGGTTTTGATCTGCTTTCTGAAAGATAGGTGGTTTTGCTCCAACCGAATGCTGGTTGGTAAAGCATTCCAAAGCCTGGGGCCCTGGAAAGCAAACCTTCTTTCTCCTTTGGATTTGTATTTGGTTTTAGGAACCTTGACCAGATTTTGGTCGGTGGATCGCAGAATGCGGTTGCAATTGTGCGGTTTGATCTTGTCGCATAGATATCTAGGAGCCTTCCCATGGATGCACTTATGTGTCAGGCAGAGTGCTTTGAATGCAATTCTGTCTTTCACTGGCAACCAGTGAAGGGATCTCAGTGAAGGTGAGAATGATTCCCAAGATTTTTTCCCAGTCACCAGTCTAGCCGCCGTATTCTGTACGACTTGCAGACGGGAGATTTGGTACTTGGGGAGCCCGAGGTAAAGGGCATTTGCATAGTCCAGTCTGGAATTCACGATTGTTCCCACCACGACTGCTACGTCTTCTTTGGGGATAAATGGAATAAGTCTGCGTAGTAGGCGCATCAAATGGTGCGATCCGCTGACTACTGACCCTATTTGTGCGTCCATTGTCATGAGGGTGTCAAACGTGACTCCTAGACTTTTGACTTTGGAGCTAGGGGAGATGATTTGTCCCAGAATGGGCGATGGTGTCCAGTTTGTTGCCGGTTGTCTCTTCCGACTGGCATCGCACATAAAGAGTTCTGTTTTAGCGCTATTGAGTTTGAGATAACTCTTAGTCATCCAGTTTTCTATTGAAGAGAGACATTTCTCTAATCTGAGATGATGATCCTTTTTGTGGCAGATGCGAAAATACAACTGCGTGTCGTCTGCATAAGAGTGATAGAGTAGTTCTTGGCTACTGATAATATCAAAGAGAGGACGAAGATAGATATTAAACAGCACCGGTGATAGGGGGGATAATTGATAATTGAGTGTTTAATTTGACCCCGTTATGTTTTAAAAAAAATTGAACACCCCATATAAAACACAAAGCTGACTACTGGGTGGTACCTAAAATCTTCACTATTTTGAAGAGCTCCGTTGAAAGATAATAGTTTGCTTAGATTTATTTGCAATGTTTATATGGTATTTTGCTCTTGTTCTGACATTAGATAGCACAAGACCATTCAAAAAGTGTGAGAAAGGAAACCGTGTTTTTGTACTATCCTGTGCATCACCCTTTGATGTATGAGGAGTTAATGACACATCAGCCTGTGTGATGGTTACCACAGCTAGTGGTATTAGTGGCGAGAGTAGCGAGTTACTCCACCAGCTTATCCAAAGGATGAAAAATGTTCTTTTTGCTTATCTGTACTTATTATCTATTTCCAAATTCAGAAATATATTTGTTTTAGTATTTTTTTTCATTGTGTGATTCTGCAAGAGAGACAATGGCAACATGCTCAGAGTTTACTTTATTACATATTTAGAGTGCTGATTTGATCTATAGTGTGAGAATTAACCTTTTTTTTGTTTTTTTCGGGCACTCTAAAAAAAAAAAAATCGTACTGTATAGAGGGGCTGTCATTGCATGAAGTGTTGTCTGACATGCACACCAACCAATTGTTGAAAGGCAAATGGAAATAAACCAATGCTCAATTTTATTATCTATATATATATATATATATATATATATATATATATATATATATATATATATATATATATTTTACATTTATTCCAGGGTCCCCTTATGACACTGGGGGCTCAATTCACTAAAGAATATCTCGTGAGATAATTTTAATTATTTCTCCAATTATCTCATGAGATGCTGGATCACAGAAGCAGTGAAGTAAAGGAAAAACGCAGCAGAAAGTGTTTACTTTCCGGCTCTCTCTCTTTAACCAAAAGTGTGCACTGAGTAGTGTTGAGCGGAATACGCCATATTCGATTTCGCGATATATCACGAATATATAGCCGAATTTTCGTGAAATATTCGCTAAAATCGAATATTCGTGATATTTTATCAAAAAAAATTTTTGCGAAATTTCACTAATGCGAAACTGATTGCGAAATTTCGCTAATGCGAATGCGAAATTGATTGCGAAATTTCGCTAATGCGAATGCGAAATTGATTGCGAAATTTTGAAACATTCAATTTCACCTGCCCTTTGGAAAAAGTGTGGTTTTACGTAATGGACCCTGCAACTAACAAGGTATTAATAAAATAAATACATTATTATATAGATTTGAGGGTTTACTTTGACCAATTTGTATATTGATTAGTTTAATAAATATTGAATAACCATAGATTTGGAAAATACAAGTAAACCGTTTACGTTGACATCTCTTAAATGTCTTTATGTTAAACAGTTATTATTCTCATTAAAGAGGTGAAATGCAAATGATGACACGGGACAAAAGATGGAAAATTCTTTGAAGATGTGATACACTGGAAAAACGCACATAAACACTCCACTCTCTCCTATGACAACTGTGGTAGGAGAACTCTGATTGGCTCTGATGCAAAAGAAGGGCGGAGAAAGTATTCGCGAATATTCGGAAATCGAATATTCGCGATTGCGAATATTCAGCAACATAAAAGGATCGCCTCAGCTTAGCTACTCGGCCCAGGGTCTCTAATCATACCAGCAATGCTTTTAGACGTCGATGGAGATCACTAGGATGTGATCTGTTTTAAAAATAAAATTGAAAAAATACGAATATTCGGAATAGCGAATATTGGCCGCAAAATTCGAGTTATTCGCGAATATTCGAATATGCCATATTCGTAACGAATATTCGCAATGCAAATATTCGTGAGCAACACTAGCACTGAGCTGTACAGAGCATGGAAAAGGGGGTTGATCATGGCGCACAGGGACAGGGGTTCCTCTAGATTAGGAGTCTCCAAACATTTTAAACAAAGGGCCAATTTACTGTCCTTCAGAATTAATGGGGGCCATACTGCGGCCATTAAGGGTAGAAAAGGTCCTAATGCTAGTGTGAATAAACAATACCCAATTTTTGGTGTCAGTGGGAGGAATTGAGTCCTATCATTGGTGTCATTGACCCCCATTGCTGGTGTCATTGGGAGGAATTGTTCCCCATTGCTGGCATTATTGGGAGGAATTGTGCCTCTTCGTTGTTGTCATTGGGCCCAATTGTTGGTGTCACTGGGAGGAATTGTGCCCTTCATTGGTGTCAGTAGGGGGGAATAATGCCCCATTTTTTATATCAGTGGATGAAAATAGTGCCCTGAGGGCCGGATGAAAGCAAGCAGACTGCAGCATCTGGCCCCCGAGCCGCAGTTTGGAGACCACTGCTCTAGATGATTGAGTTATGTGTGTGAATTTGAGCACTAAAGTTTGCCTGTTGGTCAGCGAGGCAGCTCATCATTGTGATGGCCTATAAGAAAGGAAGCAGGGCTAAGTGACATTAGAAATACTAACTGCAATTGTAAACGCAGTGATGAGAATGACCTAGCATTCTAAAAAAACAAAGGATACTGAAAGCTGTTGCAGGTTTGTGCAGAGGCCTCCAGGTGCCCCATATGTGTCAACAGCTTTCAGAATTCCTTTAAATTACAGAGGGGTTGATTTACTGAATCTGGAGAGTGCACAATCTGGCGCAGTTCTGCATGGTAGCCAATCAGCTTGTTCAAAAAAGCTTTGAGAAAAAAAACCTTATCGGTTTCTATGCTGCACCAGATTTTACACTTTTTTCAGTTTAAGTAAATCATCCACAGTGTCTCTAAGTCTGAAGTATGTCGGTGACCAGACCTGAACCCAGTAGCTCACCCCCACCTTGTGTCTTTATGCCCCATGTTGGCATGGTGTCCACTGTAGCATTTGCAGTGGCAGAGCGGTGTACGACTGGCCGTAAGAGGGATTATTTTGACACAGTTGGCCAGTTTAACTTCTTAGCGAACGACCCACACAAATATACTGCGGCAGGGATGCCGCTCTTTGCCAGATCACGTGCCTAGTATGTGATCTAATGCTTACTGTTCTGGGGCGCGCATTTGAATATGCAAAAATAAATTTCAAGGTGGAAATCCGACGCTTTACTAGAACATTGTTGTCCTTCATTCTGCTAATGGTTATGGGGGATGGTATTATATAATAGCTGGATGAATCCAACACATCAGCCATTGGTTTAGTTAGGTGATTAGCATTCTTGCTCTGCAGCCCTTGGGGTCCTAGTTTCTGTTTCCCAGCAATGACACTAACTGCTTATGGTTTGTGTGGGTTTTGTTATGTTTTTCATTTACAGTCTAAACCATACTAGTAGGTGAAATGAAGTTAGTAGGTATGACCCAGACTGGATCTTCTATATACTGTATGATTGCGGTAAGGACCAGACAGGAATTGATGGTAGAGGGTCAGTGTTCCCTCTAAGGATGTGGCAAATATTTCAGTGCTGTATAAATCAGTAAATAGCCAGTTACCCTGAATACAGGATGTCAAAGTCGCAGCTGAATATTCAGTTGTAGCTTGAACCTGTCCAGACACCTGATGACCTAATTTGTGGTCATTGCCTGACAAACTGCTGTGAAAACCAACATTTGTACTTTGTTACTAATCTAAAAAGAATGGCGTGACACCAAAGGCAGGCTCGTGTAGCAGGACAATGCAGAAATTGTGTAAAGGACAGCTTCACTTTTAGTGAAATTGCCCTTTAAAGTGTCCTTACCCACTTCAATACTGGGCACTTTTACCCCCTTCCTTCTATTGTGTACAACTGTCATGTGACCTGCTGTGATTTGTCCTGGCGGTCACATGGTACCAGAAGCGAGCCGATACTCTGATCAAGACATCAGGTGTGTCCCATGGACAGGGCCAGTGACAGTTCGTCCCGCTGTGCGGCCCCGTGAATGGCACATCCTGACAGGATGTCATATGACGTCCAGTCAGGATGGGAAAGCCACCGCCCGGCCATCATTTGTCTATAGGCCTGATGTGAAGTAGTTAAACCCATTGTAGCAACTTCTTCTGGAACATCCAAAAATCTAAGATTAGAAGCAAGAATTTTTTTTTCCCCAAATACCATCTTTTTACTGCCATATCCTGCAGTCATGTGACATAAATTAGGTTTAGTCGCCCACTGGCTTCTTATGTCTCCCGTAGTATCATCGCCTTACAATAATTTCTTGCTCTGTTCCTGCCCACAATGAGGTGCTCCCACTTCCATCCAATAAATCAGGCATATGCAATTAGCGGACCTCCAGCTGTTGCAAAACTACAAGTCCCATCATGCCTCTGCCTCTGGGTGTCATGCTTGTGGCTGTCAGAGTCTTGCTGTGCCTCATGGGATTTGTAGTTCTGCACAGTGCTTTAAGTGGGCCGGAACGCGGCAGTACTCAGTACCGCCACTTCCAAAAATGGCCCTCGAGAGTACCAGCACCTCTCCGTGCGCCCAGTACGTGGGTTTCCGGTACCGGAACGCAGCGGAGAGCTAGCTACAGCATTGTAGTCAGGGGCGTCTCCAGGGTGGGGCCTGAGCGGGCCACGTCCCCCCCAATTTTACTGTGTGCCCCCCCAAGTAATGTTGTCTGTTTGTATTGCAGACAGACCGCGAAACAATAGCCGCCGCGGCTGTCCGCGATCCGTCTGCGGCGCTGAATGACAGAATCATGACTGTTATTGTCATGTGACGTCGCCACAGTGCCGCTAATTATCATGGGAGTTGTAGTCTCCGCGGCCGTGCGGGCGGCGTCGGCTACGTGCTTGAGTCAAGCTCAGCCTGCTCCCGGGGGGTGGAGACGAGTCAGTCAGTTACTGTGAGAGAAGCGGAGCCAGGCCGCGTGCTAGACCAGACCTCCCATTTGCCCGCCGACTTCAGTGCCTGCCTCGCTCTGCTGCCACAAGGTAGGTCAGGAAAAAACGTAATTTGATGGCAATTGGAAATATCATTTTATTGGTGGTGATGGACAATTTTCATTTCTGTTAGCTCCCTCCCTCCATGTTACCTCCATGAGAGCTCATTATATATATATATATATATATATATATCAGTATTGGGGGGGGGAGCACCGGCGCCTAATAGAGTACCGGCACCTCTTTTGGCCCACTTAAAGCACTGGTTCTGCAACAGCTGGAGGTCCGCTAATTGCATATCCCTGCAATAAATTGAATCACTGATTGAGGAGAGTCCACCCCCCTTGTAATTGCTGGCATAATTGTGAAAATCTGGGATCTCAGTTCTAGACATCTCAGCACAACATATGAGAAACAGGTAATATAACGCTCCTTCATCCGTTACAGAGAGACCCTTCAAAAATGACCTTACATAACACCCTCCTATACCAGGGGTCTCCAAACATTCTAAACAAAGGGCCGGTTTATTGTCCTTCAGACTCTTGGAGGGCCAGACTTTGGCATCAGTGGGAGTAAACATCTGGTATTAGGGGGAGGAATAGTGCCCCATTGCTGGTATCATAGGGAGGAATAGTGCCCCATTAGTGGTGTCAGTGGGAGAAATTGTGCTCCATTGTCGGTGTCAGATGGCAGAATAGTGTCTCGTATCATTTGGAGTGACAGTGCTCCAAGGGCCGGATAAGGGCAAGCAAAGGGCCGCATCCGGCCCTTGGGCCACAGTTTGGAGACCACTGTCTTATACTGTCATAACATTACCTGCGCTCCTGTCTTGTCCAGGAATCAGCACCAACTTAGGGGGGCATTTATAATGCAGTAGTATGGCATTACGTGGTATTTAGTTGTGCATCAGTGTTAATCAACTTAAACATTTTTGAGAGCCTTAAGTGCGGCCAGAATATCTCCAGAGGGCCACAATAGCAGCAATTTATGTGCATTGAGATACGTTGCATAAAGTTAGGCAGCCCAAAATTTGTTGTCCTGCTTCGAGATGGGAAGGCCTGGAAAAAAACAGATTTATTTTCTAGAAAAAAAAATGTGGAATATGTTCTTTTGCAATAATACATATTATACAGTATCCATGACATGGTATAAGCTATAGAACATGGATGCCTTAATGAAAGATTTCTCAAACTTTATGTACAGTCTCAAATTATTGCAAGTTCTCTGGAATCCTGGAATACAATTCAAGTAACACTGTACTTCTCAGTGCAGTTCTCAAAGAAGAGAAATATGCGTTTCTGCCACTAGATCGCACTGCAGGGGAAAGGCTCCACTTTAGTTTGCTTGTGGGCTGCATCTTAAATCTCCTACGGTTAGGTGATGGGATACATTAGATGATAGTTTCTGTCCTCTCAGGCTTTAATTGAAAGGTATAAGGGTAAATTTGTCTGATAAATTAGTTTATCTCTATAACCTTTTATATTATTCCTATTAAAGCGGAGTGCCACGCAAAAGTGAAGTTCGGCCCCCCTTCTCCTTCCCCCTGCCCCCAGGCCATTCAGAAAGGGCAGCGCGCTTCGCTCATGCTCAGTAGGGAACAGGCTGCTTCATTGCCGGTTTTCATTACCACGAAGGGTGGCACCCGAGAACTGATGGAAACATCGACTGGGGTGCCGACATCGTTGGATTCCAGGACAGGTAAGTGTTCTAATATTACAAGTCAGCAGCTACAGTATGTATAGCTGCTGACTATATATTTTTTTTATTAACTCTGCCTTAATAAGTTCTCCCTTGGGAAAATGTTACATGTTCCACCCGCAAAATAAATGTGCATTTTTTTTAAAGTGAACTTATCCTTTTTATGTTCTCCACCATCACAGCATAATGTTTCCCTATAGTTTGCTCAGTAAATTGTTTTTTCTTTTCCTCCTTAAATGGTGAGACTATTCAATAATAACATCTGGAGTTTGGAAATGTTTCCGCAGTGCAATTTCTGTTAAGAACAAAGTTGCCATTTTCAGATATTGTGAGAAGAAATATTCGTTTGCAAATGCTACAAGGATGACAAAAAAACATCCCAACATGCCGGGGGTGTCCTAAAGACATTAAAAACACTTTATGGAATAAAACGAGGAGGACCATAGTAAAAGTGTAAGTAGCTCTTCCCTCCAAAGTTTTCATTTTAGAAACACTCTCTGCTGCTTCTGGATCATCACAAAGTGTTTCTTCACCAGCAGCATATTCAAGTAAGGAAGTGTTGCAAACCAGAGTCTCCTAAAAATACACGGTCTCTTAATTTCTTGATAAAATGACACCTGAAAATCAGGAGAACGTTTGTCATGAACCTTGGAATACTGAAGTATTTCTCCTTTGAATCTGTTACACAGTGGTGGGTCTTCTGCCCTGTCTTAAGGCTACCCCCCCCCCCTCCAGACGGCTCCATGGTCTGGAAGAACAGGATTGTTCTGTGTTTGACTGTTTATGTACTTTAATTACCCCCTGGGGCTTCTGTGTCATTACACATATCAGTCCTCCTATTCAAGCTATTGGACCAATCCCTGCTGACCCTTTTTCAAGTCCTCATTTGCATGGCCAGGAGGACATAATTGAGAACTACAATGTACTTTACAATTGACCAATAGGAAAGTGGTTGTTGGGGGCACCGCCTGGTGTTTGTTCTGAGCTATCACAGATGGATTCGAACGGCACATAGCTGTAGTTCGAATCCCGGAGCATCGGATGGCCGAACCATCAGACGTTGCGAACTGCAATCTGATCCAATAGTAGCAGAGGAGTGTCAGGAGAGTGGAACCGAACGAGCAAGGGTCTCGTTACAACGTTAATCAAGCTCTTCATAGAGCTACACTATATTACCAAAAGTATTGGGACACCTGCCTTTACATGCACAGGAACTTTAATAGCATCCCAGTCTCAGTCCGTAGGGTTCAATATTAAGATGGCCCACCCTTTGCAGCTATAACACCTTCACCTTTCCTGGGAAAGCTATCCACAAGGTTTCGGAGCTCAGGCACTGATATGGACGAGAAGATCTGGCTCGCAGCCTCCGCTCTAACTTATCCCAAAGGTGTTCTATGGGGTTGAGGTAAAGACTCTGTGCAGACCAGTCAATTTCCACCACCCCAAACTCGCTCATCCATGTGTTTATGGACCAGATGTCTATTCAAGTTGCACCTGAAATTGACAAAAATAGTGCAGGAACTACTTTTTCAAATCGATGCGGCACCACAAAGTCGGCTTTGCAACGATTTGATCAGTGCGATTGCCGAGAATAGGGTCTGATTGTCATGCAATTTGACAGGTCAAATTGCATGACGATCACACCCTATTCTCGGCAATAGTCAAGTTGCTCTGGTGTGAATGTAGGCTAAAACAGTGACTCCCTCGTGTTCTTGCACTTCTTTCTCTCTGTTTTGTGGGGTACTTATTTGCCTTATTTGACACAGACTGCTCTGGCAAAGTCAGGCAGATGACCGCTATCAACTAACCAATGGTTTAATGTTATATGTGCAGATTGAGAGATACGTCTTCCGAAAATCAATAAATACATGAACTAAGTTGACCTGATCTGTGACTGTTGCTGTAGTATAATATAAATCAAGATCAGATATTAACAGTCTTCCTGTTCTCCTTTTCATAACCCCTGTGCAGAGGTCATACCAAGCTACATGAGAGCTGGAAAGTTTGACAGAATTTCCCACACTGCTCACACAGTTCTCACGATATTAAAGAAAGGTTGGAGGTTGTGACCTTAAAGTGGAGGTTCACCCTATAAAAAATTTCTAACACTGCATCCAGCCCAGTTGTGCATATATATTCCTTCGGGAAGTCGTGACGTGCTAAGTGCGCCGTTGTTTAGCATGTCAATCAATTGGCATGTCAATAGGAACGGCCACTCCCGCGGGATTCCCTACCCGGAAGCCGCGGTGAATTCCACGGCTAAACGCTATCTACGGAAAAGAAAAAAAAAAGGTCAGTGTCATTTTATATGCACAACTGGGCTGGATGCAGTGTTAGAAATTTTTTATAGGGTGAACCTCCACTTTAACACTCCATTTATGTCATCTTCTCTTCCCACAATCCTACAGTTTTTGTAAAGTCAAAGCTTTACCTTTTAGTTTTTGTACAGAGTAGGGAATTTTTAGAACCCCTGCCAGGTTTTTATCGCTGTCTGTGGCCCCGCTGGGCAGATTTACCCTCTCTATTTATACTGGGGAAAGTTCTCATTGAAATAGGAGGTGCTAGAAATTAAAAAATTTTACAGTTATCACCAGAAAAGGAGATGAGGGCAAATCTTCGGATCGGCTGTCTGGTGCAGTCGCCACCATTACCGGTAGAGCTTCTTTCACACTAAAAGCGCTCGGGTGTCAGCGGTATTGTTTAGCTGCGCTTTACCATTGTTTTTGCTGCGTTTTTCGGGCCGCTAGCGGGGTACTTTTCCCTCCGCTAGTGGCCGAAAAAAGGTTAAAAGCGCTGCTGGAGCGGCAGTTCTGCGGCGCTGACCATTGATTTCAATGGGCAGGGGCGCTTTAGTAGCGGTGAGTTCACCGCTCCTAAATCGCTTAAAAGAAGCTGCTGGCAGGACTTTTCTTGATGCCCTGCCAGCGCAGCGCCACAGTGTGAAAGCACTCGGGCTTTCACACTGGGTTTGCTGCTGAGGCGCTATTTTTAGAGCTAAAGCGCCTGAAAAATGCCTCTAGTGTGAAAGGGGTCTAAGGGAACCCGGCAGTGAAGCCTTTTGGCTTCACGTCCGGTTCCCTACTGCGCATGCGTGAAGCGCGTTGCACACTCCAATTGCTCAGGTGGCGGAGAAAGGAGGAGGCAGTCGGACTTCTGACATACCTTGCCACGACAAGGTCCGACAGAAGTGGGGACAGGGTACCTGTCAAAAATAGGTCCCCTCCCCCCTGAAAGGTGCCAAATGTGACACCTGAGAGGGAAAGGGGACAAATAGGTGGAATAAGCCATAACTCTGGTAAAAAAAATTTCAGTCAGCGGCTGACTTTTTTATGAAAGCGATCTGAGTGGCTCATGACCCACTGAAACGCTTTCAGAAGAAGGGAAAGTTCCTCTTGCCACTCGCCGACGTTTCTCGAGCTTACCATTCTTACCGCCGTGCCCGAGAAACCAAACGGTGTAGGCCGGCTGTTCACAGAGATGATAAAAGACTAAATTGTCTTTGATTGCCTCTATGACCTTGGAGGACCGAAGTGGCATCATGACTTCCGGTCCAGGGTTCTTTACTCCAGATCTCTCCATAAAGAGGACCTGTCATCCTTATTTCTTTTACAAGGGATGTTTACATTCCTTGTAATAGGAATACAAGTGATTATTTTTATTTGTGTAAAAATAAATCATATAATAAAATAAATTATAAAATAAAAGTAAAACGCCCCCATCCCTCGCTCGCGCGCAGAAGCAAACACATACGTAGGTCGCGCACGCATATGTAAATGGTGTTTGCACCACACATGTGAGATATCGCAGCGAACATTAGAGCGTGGGCAATAATTCCAGCACTAGACCTCTTCTGTAATTCTAAACAGGTAACCTTTGAAGCGTGACATGTTAGGTATCTATTTACTTGGCGTGTAACATCATCTTTTAATTCACTAAAGTGCATTTTCTCCCAAAAAAATTGCGTTTGAAAAACCGCTGCACAAATACTGTGTGACGTAAAAAATTGCAACAATTTCCATTTTTTCCCCTAGACTGTCTGCTAAAAAAATATATAATGTTTGGGGGTTATAAATAATTTTCTAGCAAAAAATATAGATTTTAAACAAAAAGTGCCTGGTCTTCAAATTGAATTATCATGCTGCAGCTCTGGGAGTAATACTTCTTGGTAATAATATCTCGGTGTGTGTTTCATATTTGCCACTAGAGGGCACACAAAATGAGACTGTCTATTACAGCAATTTAAACCTTTTTAACATGGGGGGAACCCTTGAAATAATTTTCCAGTCTCTGGGAATCTGATGATCACGAGAAAGAATCCTCCTTACAACTTAAGTGGAAAGAATCCCCCTTTACAGATAGCTAAAAGGGCATTGGTTTCAGTAGTTAATTATCTGAGAGGCAGAAATTGTTTATTGCTCAAGGAACCCCTAGGAACCTCTGGAGAAAGAATGGCCTATTACAAACCATATCAGAGGACTAAGATGGGGGCAGGTTACATAGTTACATATAGCCGGATTCAGAAAGCACTTACGCCGACGTATCTTCTGATACGCCGCGTAAGTGCACTGATGCGCCGTCGTATCTATGCGCCTGATTCTTGAAATAAGAAACGCCTGAATTTTTGCTCCATCCGACCAACGTAAGTCTCCTACGCCGTCGTATCTTGGGCGCATATTGACGGTGGCCGCAAGGGGCGCTTCCATTGATTTACGCCGGTTCACGAACGTACTTGCGCCCGTCGCTGTAATCTACGCAGTTTACGTTAGGCGTACGTCCGGCGTAAAGTTATTCCACATAAAGCAGGTGTAAGTCATGTTAGGGTATGGACCAGGGAACAGCCGTCGTATTTTACGTCGTTTACGTAAGTCATACATGAATAGGGCTGGGCGTAGGTTATGTTCACATCGCACGCATTGAGCCGTCGTATCTTAGGGAGTATATGCGACGTGATTCTGAGCATGCGCGCGCATGCGCTGTTCGTTCGGCCCTTCATTTACATGGGGTCACGGTTAATTTAAATGTATCATGCCCACTACCTTCCTACTTTGAATTGGGCAGGCTTACGCCGGCCAATTTACGTTACGCTGGCCCAACGTAGGGAGCGAGTGCTTTGTGATTACTGCTCTTGCCTCTCAGAGTTACGTCGGCATAGCGCATATGAGATGCGCTACGTCGGCATAGCGCATATGAGATGCGCTACGCCGGCACAAAGATGCGCCGAGCTACGTGAATCTGGCTGAAAGTTAGTCAAGTTGAAACAAGACAAAAGTTCATACAGTTCAACCATAAAAAAAAAAATAATAATAACAATAATATCATACAGTACCATATACCCAATTCTATACCCACAGTTGATCCAGGGGAAGGCAAAAATCCCCAGCAGAGCATGATCCAATTTGCTACAGCAGGGGAAAAAATTCCTTCCTGATCCCCAGAGAGGCAATCGGATTTTCCCCGGATCAACTTTACCTATAAATGTTAGTACCCAGTTATATTATGTACATTTAGGAAAGTATCCAGGCCTTTCTTAAAGCAATCTACTGAGCTGGCCAGAACCACCTCTGGAGGGAGTCTATTCCACATTTTCACAGCTCTTACTGTGAAAAAACCTTTCCGTATTTGGAGGTAAAATCTCTTTTCCTCTAGATGTAAAGAGTGCCCCCTTGTCCTTTGTGTTGACCATAAAGTGAATAACTCAACACCAAGTTCACTGTATGGACCTCTTATATATTTGTACATGTTTCTCATATCCCCCCTTAATCTCCTCTTCTCAAGAGTGAATACATTCAGTTCCTCTAATCTTTCCTCATATCTGAGCTCCTCCATGCCTCTTATCAGTTTGGTTGCTCTTCTCTGCACTTTCTCCAGCTCCCTGATATCCTTTTTGAGAACTGGGGCCCAAAACTGAACTGCATATTCCAGATGAAGTCTTACTAATGATTTGTACAGGGGCAAAATGATATCTCTCTCTGGAGTCCATACCTCTCTTAATACAAGAAAGGACTTTGCTCACATTGGCAACCGCAGCTTGGCATTGCATGCCATTATTGTGCTTATGATCTACCAAAACCCCCAGATACTTCTCCACTACGGATCCTCCCAATTGTACTCCCCCTAGTATGTATGATGCATGTATATTCTTAGCCCCCAAGTGCATAACTTTACATTTATCAACATTAAATCTCATCTGCCACATAGTCGCCCAATTAGACAGAGCATCGAGGTTGGCTTGTAAATTGGAGACATCCTGTAAGGACGTTATTCCACTGCATAGCTTGGTGTCATCTGCAAAGACAGAAATTTTACTTTTTTTTCATCAATAGATTTTTATTGAAGTATATCAGAAACAAAAAGATACAGACATACAACGGGTAGCGTTGATGTACATTAAGGCCAGGTTCACACCTATGCGAATTGAGTGCGGCTTCAACCGCATCTAATTCGCAGGACATTTCAAAATACATTATTTTCAATGAGACTGGTTCACATATGTGCGATGCATTCGCACTGCGCATTGTCTCCAAACCGTGTGCGGTTTTTAGGTCTTGCGGTGCGGCTCAGGTGCGAATTCAGTCCCATTATCTTCTATGGGTACGCAGCTGAATTTGAAGATGTGTTCATTTCTCTTCAGGAATTTCTCTCATTCAGCTCAATACACTTCTCCCCCACTCTCCTCTCACCTGGAACTTCTCCCAGGTCTCCAAATTCGTATCTAAAACGTTGCTAATCTGCTGAACACTTCTCTTATGTCTCTGCAGAGATAAGAGAGCTGAAATTCGCACCGCACTAGTGTGATTCCGGCCTCAAAGACGTTGACATATGTCTCAAGATTGTGTGCATATACATACAGGTTCATACACTACTAACAGGAAATTCTAAAACGTTTACAGTTAATACAGGTTGTTGTGTAATGTTAATATGACCTTCCTCCAGGAACCCCCACTGGGATCTCTTTTGTTACCTGGAGGTAGGTTATGGTTGATCAGAGCATAACCCGTATGTAACGAAATGGCCCGTGACAAACAGAGACTTTGGAAGGATAAGGGGCAGAGCTTTTTTTCTCAGAAAATAGGTGCAGGAACTCAACCACGACCCCATTCAGATTTCACAAACAGTAGAAGGGTCTTAAAGGGGCATTAAATACGAGTATTGCATTACATACAGAGTGTAGAGTTCAGGGGGGGTTACACAAAGTACAGAGCTGTCACTTGTAAACACAGAAACCAGCCTTCTGTGTTTACAAGTGTTTGTTGTGAGCAGGCACCAAAGGGTCTGAGCCAGAGGTGGTGGAACTGAGTTCCCCCAAGTTCCCCCTGAAAAAAAGCCCTGATAAGGGGTACTCCTGTACCGGCGTCACCAAGGAGTCTTATGTCTAGGGTCACCTTATGTCCAATAGGGCCATAGGGTGACTGAGAAATGATATCCTAAATTACAGGACAGGGGACATTACTGATAGCTCATATTGCAGGATCTGAGATATTGCAAAGTGTTGGTTTATTCTATGACTCATTTCTCTGTGAAGACTGTTGACATGTTAAATGAGGCTGGCTCTTGAAAGGCCTTTCATTGTGTGATAACACCGTTTAAAGCCTATTGAAGCTCAGAGGTGTGAATACCTTTCTGTCGGAGACGGACCGTCTGTCTAAAGATGTGGATTGAGAAGAAATCATTGTGTGATGGTGTTTTGTTTGAATTCTGTTAATGAAGGAATGTGACTTCTCAGGTGCAGGTGAATGACTTATTGTCGGAGACGTAACGTCTGGGGGATAATTAACTCCTCTATGTAATTATCTAAAAGAATGTGATTGAAGATCATCGTGTGATGTATGGGTGGGGTGTGGTTTTGTTCCAGTGATTACTGTAACCTGTTGTACTGTATATAAGACTGAAAGTAACCATTAAAAGTGTTCATACATTTTGAAACCAGAAGCCAGAGCTGTGTGTCTCGGTTATTCTGGGTAATAGGATGGATCGGGTCCTGTTGGTTGGAGTGTCAGATAAGCTGTCGTGGTTGATGGAAGGTCGTAAACGGTGGTGACCGTTACACCGTATATCATCAAACTAAAGAAACCAAAGTCCAACTTGCCGCTGTAACATGGTAATACTCGTTGAGCTATAAACAAATCAAAGAAACTTTGCTGCCCCACCACTTTTCCCATATTGACCAAGTGGTTTTTCTTTTATTCAAATTTCCAGCGCTGGATGCTAGAGTCATCTCATATCCATAATGGAGGTTTACCGAGTCTAATGTACTCTCAATGGTAGGGGACCTGTCTGTTTTCCACAGCCTAGTTATGCTAAGCCTAGCAGCCAAGAGGATATGTGTAACCACATGTCTGATATTATGAGGTAACGAGTCTCAGGCCTCGTACACACGACCGTTTTCCTCGATAGAATCCATCAAGAAACTTGGTGGGAGAGCTTATTTGCCAAGGAAAACGGTCGTGTGTACGTTGTCTCCTGGGCCAATAATAAGATGGACTCCTCTGGTGCTCCTGAGTGAAGATACTTCAATATTCAGAGCAGGATCTGGAGTTAAATGACACACACTGGATTTCTACAGCTACCTGATCCCCACTGCGATCACAGCAACTGGCAGAAGGAAGTCTTTCAATACTGACTTTAGAATGGCATGTGACCAAATGCTGACAACCGCAGAGAAATGTACTGCAGGAAGATGTAAAAGGGTGTGTCACGATAAACCATGGTCTTTAGCAGTGGTCTCCAAACTGCAGCCTTTGGGGACTATTCCTCCCATGGACACCATCAGTGAGGCACCGTTCCTTCTGCTGCCATCAGCAGATATTTAATATAAAATGTCTCCTATACCCCCATGGATGACGTCCCATTGGATGAAACATGTTGGGATGAGCTACAGCAGTGACGAAATCATACCTGCTAGAGTGATGATTGTGCTGATTTATCTGCTTGCTTAATTTTATCTGCTAGTGTGTGAGTAGTATTCTTTTTTTTAACCACTTGCCTACTGGGTACTTTTACTTTCTTCCTGCCCAGGCCAAGTTTCAGCTTTCAGCGCTGTCACATTTTGAATGACAATTGTGCGGTCATGCAACACTGTACCCAAATAATTTTTTTAGCATTTTTTTCATACAAATAGAGCTTTCTTTTGGTGGTATTTGATCACCACTTGTTTTTTTATCTTTACCCCGATCTGTGAACAGCAATAGACGCCCTCCATGGCCTCTCACCTTAGGATTCAATGTAACTCGATTCTATTGAATCAGTAATCTCCAGTAAAAATGTAGCTAGGTTAAAAGATAGTGACAGTCCAATGACCAACACATGGAAAGGAAATTAAAATCCACATAGTGTAATAGTGTAGTAGTACTAAAACAGGTTTATTAAAAAACATAGTAACTTACCATTAAAATTACACTCAGCACTGAGTGTCTGGGACCGCGAGGTCACACAAGCATAAAACACTATCAGATCCGAACTTCTGGTCTCGCCAGTGACCAAAAGTGACTTCACCCAGCTTCTCCCGACATGTTGCGTCACAGACACATGACTTTCTCAAGGGTTCCCTTGAGAAGGAACCCTTGAGAAAGTATGGGATTCATTTTTATTTTGGAATCATACTTACCAAGGGGGATGCAGCATCAGTCCAATGCTGCATCTGTCCCCCGCCGGCTCTAACACTGAGCTTTTTGAGCAGAGAGCTAGTGACTGTCAGATACCAGCTCTCTGCTCTGCCCCTCCAGGCAAACTGGAACACTGGTCTGTGGAGGGGGTGGGAACGGCTGGGTCAGGCTCTCTGTGGCTTGCTGAGAGACTGAGCTGGGTGCCGGTCCGGGCTCCTGGGGGGATCCCGACCATATAGCCATGATCTTTATCGAGCCTGGACCGGCTCTGTGACATCAGCTGACAGCGGGCTTTAGGATGAAAATGGGTCATAGGAGTGCAGAACAAACTGCACTCCTGTGATCCACAGGAGAAGTACAGCCAACCGAGATTTGGCTGTACTTCTGCTTTATGTACAATATGACTTGTGTAGCAATTGTATATGATTATATATATATATATATATATATATATATATATATATATATATATATTGTGACAACAGGCAGGTGAAATCGCCTGGTTGCATCCAGGATGGAAAATATGTTATGTCTCCCAGATTCAGGCTTAATCCCAATTTATACCACTAGGGGGAAGTGCTGAGAGTCCTGCAGGGGTAGAGATAATGAGCCCAGCTGAACTAAGTTGGCTCAATAAAGCCTCTAAAAAAAAAAAAACAGCATGCACAGGGAGTTGCTCCATCCAGTTCTGTGTCAGTGTAGACTGGGGAGTGTAATACTTGTCGTGTGCGGTGAGACAACGCCAGTGTGGCAAACCTCTAAAACAGGGAGATAGGTGCTGGGGCAGTACAAGGCTGCACCTAGTTGATAGGGAACCTGCATGTGTAGTAAGTGGTCAAGTTGACAAAGATTTATTTTCATGTTTTTTTTTTTGTTTTGCTGTTATTTTTCCATTGTATATAGTGTAAATAAACTGCGCCGTTGTCTTTTCACCTGCAATGTTGTTTTGCTGTGCCTAATTTTGTGTAGTGAACTCAACCAGGGGGTCACACACACATGCTGCTGAGGTAACCCCCCTCACATATACATATATATATATTTATTTATTATTGCAATTTTTATTTCTCCCAATGAGTTGCCATTTAACTTTAAACTTCCATTCATTTTTACTGCACTCAAACGACTTTAGACTCCCAAAGCCACCAGAGTAGAATGCACATTTGTAAACCACAATGCTGTGCTTTATAAATTAACTAGCTGAATACCCGGCGTTGCCCGGTCTTCCTATCTTAACGTTTTGGGGAGGAAAATCATAGTAATATAAATATACCCATCTTTTATATAAGGGTGTGGGTAAGGGTTAATTTAACTGTCATATATTTTTATTTGGCATATAAGTAATATGTGTACCAGGTATTATTGAAATATCTCCAGGCGTACAGAAGTTATGTGGGAACATACATTTCCCATTGATTTGCATGGGACTTTAAACAAAAACCCCGACCCTCACAAATGGGGGTAGTTAAGGGATAAATTAACTATCCTATAGTTTAAGTGGACATATAAGTAACATGTGACCAAGTGTTATCGAAATATGTACAGCCGTTTGGAAGTTATGAAGTAACATGTATTTCCCATAGTTGAATGGGACTTTAAAGAAAAACCCCGACCATGGCAAATGGGGGTGGGTAAGGGTTAAACCACCTATCCTATGTTTGTTGCTGACATATAAGTAACATGTGTGCCAAGTTTCATGTTAATATCTTTAGCCGTTTGGACGTGATGCTGGAACATACATACACACACACACACGTTGAGTTTTATATAGATAGATAGAAAAAGAAAAGAAAAGCTCCACGAGGGCTTCAGTCAGACCCTACAGCTGCTTTATAATCCGGGGGGCCATGAGGGTACATGAGAAGGTATGAGACCCTGAATATTGTCTTTGTGTCTGGATAGCCGCTGTTGATAATGAGTAGATATTTCAGGATGACGGTGTAGCATGTAGATCTGTATCCCATGAATGAATCAACTGCGCATGTGCCGATCTCAGGCAATTGAAGTCGAGCGCAGAGCAACTGCCGACGAACACTGTGCCGTTGTAGTTCCAATGGATTTATGACAGTACACACCAGCGAACTCGGCATTTCGGGGCGATGTGGAATTAGAGGAAAGTGGCCAGTCGGCCTCACGTCCTCGCTTCGCTCGGCCTCCTGACTCTTTTTTTAACATCCTCCAATCCACGGGGGTGTCTCCCCATTGAGAACGTCTGTTAATGACGAAACGTTGTCTGGGAAGGCACACACTGACGTCACCACGTTCCATCTGAAGGAGGAAGGGCTCCTATTGCCGGCCGGCATACATACACGCTTTTAATCATGAGATGTTTGTAAGTACATGTCTTATGCATTTTTATTAAATATTTCGTACGGTATCACGCTATGGTCCGTTTTTATTGATATACCGAGGATATGTTCAATCATCGATGTGGTGCAATTTGAGATCTGCTCCCTGGATCCCTCCCTAGTCTGATGCTAATCTGATGTGGAGCCCATTGAATAGAATCTGTCTACATGCCTAATGTTTGGGTGGTTCTGGTAAGCGGCTTTCAGTTTGGTGGTGGTGTGTTCACACTGAAGTTTTGCTGACACATTGTGGTGCTGCTACGAACTTTTTATTGGACTGAATGTGCTTTTATTCATATTATCTATTATCATTGCTTTTTACCAGCCTGATATCTGGTTTCCTACTTGGCGCAGTTTACTTTTATATTGGACTTTATATGCTTATCACATTTCTTCTGCTGCCTTGACGCATATATATTTAGAACGTTTTTGACAAGCGCAGTTTTTTCTCCCTATAGTAATGTTAAGGAAAGAGCCTGGATGCCGACCGAGGTTTCACTGGTGTGTACTGTCAGCAGTAGCTCTGCGCTCGACTTCAATTGCCTGAAATCAGCACATGCGCAGTTGATGGCAGGGATACCGATCTTCATGGGATACAGATCTCCATGCTACAACGGCTTACTTTTTGCACCACAACACAGAGGAATTTACCTCAATCCCTGTGGTGACATTGTTACCCATAAGATTTCACCCTTTTGCTCTTCTGACTAATCTGAATTAATATCAACATGACTCCTGCTAAAGTAAGTACATTATGGGAAGTATTGGAACACACCAGCAGACTGTGTAATTTCCCCTGACATCATCATGAAGGGCCCATTTCCCAAAGGCAGCGTGCTCATTGGACCTGCTCTGCTCTTCGTAGATCTGGACTTTCTGTGCACGTTTTCTCTTACAGCCGTACGGCGGGGAAACTCATAAATTCACAAGTTAAAGTGACAGTGGTAGCCGACGGCAGCGATCTCTCAGTTCCCTGTCACTCTAGAGCTGTGGTTTCCTCTGAGTTTCAAAGGACCTTCACGTGACTTACTTGAAATGAGCTACAGGCCCATTCCAAGAAGAAGTAGAGGCAGTCGCTCTGATAAAGGACGGGGGCTCACGAAGAGCTGCTCACTTCTCTTCACCTGCTTGTCAGGCCCACCGGCGGTCATGTAAGATTGACCTTCAGCTTCCTCCTTGTGTTTGGCCCTGGTGCTTCCAGCTACCAAAGCTGCATTCGTCTCAAACCTTCTTTGACAGCACCACCATCCTGTTGATTGGACTTAACCTTGGGTCTTGTGGTGTTGGTGGGCTTCCTGGACTACAAGCGGTGTTCTGCCATTGTGCTCTAGCTGGATAAAGACTTTGTTCTTTAATCTTTTCCTGATTCTCAGCAACCTCGGAGCCTGCGTCCCATCAACCGACTGCAGGTACCACCTCTGTCTCCTCCCACCCCCTGACTGGTCCCTGCAGTCATCTAATGTATGCACTATCAACTCCCAGCTGCTTATTCTAGACAGAATGTCACAGAGATCACCACCGTCCGTCAGCTCCCTCTCCAGGAGTGCACCCGACACGTCTGGGTCAGAGGCTGACGCTCTATCACAGGTACGACGTTTGCTTATACTTCCAGTGGACTTTTGTAGTGCTCTTGTTATCATCATCATCATCATTATTATTTATGGTACTTATATAGCGCCATCAATTTACGCAGCGCTTTACATATACATTGTACATTCACATCAGTCCCTACCCTCAAGGAGCTTACACTCTAAGGTCCCTAACTCACATTCATACATAGGTGTGCGCAGCCTATTGCATTAGGGTGTGCACCCCAAAGATCAAACATATTTGCATGTGTATATACAGTATACAGATGGTGTCAGCAGAGCCGTGGACAGTGTCAGTAGGGCAGTGTCAGTAGTTTTTATTTTAGGAGCCCCATTAGGCAGCTTTGGTTAAATATCAGGGGTCTATTTCTGTGCGTTACTGCACGTTTAACGCAGTATGTTTCTGTGCATTAGTGCATGTTTAACGCAGTATATTCCAGTGCGTTACTGCACGTTTAATGCAGCATATTTCTGTGCATTAGTGCACGCTTAACGCAGTATATTTCAGTGCATTACTGCATGTTTAACGCAGTGTGTTTCTGTGTGTTACGTGCCATTTAATGCTGTATTTTTCTGTGCATTAGTGAACGTTTGACACAGTATAGTTCGGTGCAATCTGCACCACACAGGGTGATTAGGGTGCGCACGCCTATGCATTCATATACTAGGGCCAATTTAGACAGAAGCCAATTAACCTACCAGCATGTCTTTAGAGTGTGGAAGGAAACCGGAGTACCCGGAAAAAAACCCACACAGGCACAGGGAGAACATGCAGACTCCAGGCAGGTAGTGCCATGGTTGGTATTCGAACCAGCAACCCTTTTTACTGCTAATCAAAAGTGCTACCCACTTGGTGCTGATTTTTATTCATTGTGGTATAGAACCCTGCTGCTTATTTAATATGTAGTTTTCTGTTAGTTGTTATTGATGATTATTATTATTATTAATATGTTATTTGTTTATCATATTTTATTTTTTTGCAAGCAGTTTTATTCTTAGGTTATCATCTGATAATTCCATGTTTCTGAAATAAATATGGAGCAGGTTCTATTAGCTCATATGTTTTAAAGTCGCAACATCATATTTTGGTTACCAACGTTGTAAAATGATTGTGGGCTGACTGAGTCGGAAGGGGGCGGAAATTACTAAAACTGGAGAGTGCGTTTGTTTGTTAAATTAAGTAAAAAACTTGGGAGTGCAAAATCTGGTGCAGCTCTGCATAGAAACCAACCAGCTTCCAGGTTTTATTGTCAAAGCTTAATTGAAGAAGCTGATTGGCTACCAAAGTGGCTGGAGTAAAGCTGTAGATTTGATAGAAGAAACAAAGCAGATACTACAGATAGAACTAATGATATACCGTATTTATCGGGGTATTGCGCGCTCCGGCGTATAGCGCGCACCCCTAATGTGGACCCGCATTCCTGTAAACAAAAACATTTTAGTACTTACAGTTTTGGTGTCTTGCGCGGCGGCCTCGTCGGGTCCGGCGTCCGTCTGCGGCTTCGGTGCTGTCCTCCTCGTCGGGTCCGGCGTCCTTCTGCAGCCATCGTGGTGTCCTCCCCACTCGATCCCCGCTTCCCGCGCTGAATTTGAACCACTGCGCCGGCATATACCAAGCGCAGCACACTCGGGTATAGTCGGGCAGGCTCGGCTCCTCTCGCGGTCACGTCCTGTGCGTCCTGTACGTCCAGGACGTGACCGCGAGAGGAGCCGAGCCTGCCCGACTATACCCGAGTGTACTGTATATGCCGGCGCAGTGGTTCAAACTCGGCACGGGAAGCGGGTACCGGCGTATATCGCGCACCCACGATTTTGCCCTGATTTTCAGGGCAAAAAAGTGCGCGATATACGCCGATAAATACGGTAATTATCAGAGCTGAGCTGTAGAACTGTTGAAAGATATCTATTTATCAGACTATAAACAGTTTAAGCATCTGTCAGGTTATCTATATCGTATAGACAGGTAGGGTATTAAAGTAGCCTCCTGCAGATAGACAGTTTGACGCAAACCCAGCAGATCAGATAGATCTACTATACAGCCAGAGGGATCTTGTTCAGACTAGGAGCAGGCAAGGTATTTGCAGTATTAAAGAACCCAGGTAAGATTGGGACCACCGTGGTAATCTCTCATCTTTAACCACTTCAGCTCCGGACCATTTGACTGGCCAAAGACCAGAGTACTTTTTGCGATTCGGCACTGCGTCGCTTTAACTGACAATTGAGCGGTCGTGCGACGTGGCTCCCAAACAAAATCGACGTCCTTTTTTCCCCACAAATAGAGCTTTCTTTTGGTGGTATTTGATCACCTCTGCGGTTTTTATTTTTTGCATTATAAACAAAAAAAAGAGCGACAATTTTGAAAAAAAAAACAATATTTTTTACTTTTTGCTATAATAAATATCCCCCAAAAACATATTTTTTCCTCAGTTTAGGCCGATACGTTTTCTTCTACATATTTTTGGTAAAAAAATCGAAATAAGCGTTTATTGATTGGTTTACGTAAAAGTTATAGGGTCTACAAAATAGGGTATAGTTTTATGGCATTTTTATAATTTTTTTTTTTTTTTTACTAGTAATGGCAGCAAACAGTGATTTTATCGTGACTGCGACATTATGGCAGACACATGGGACACTTTTGCCGCTATTTTGGGACCATTCACATTTATACAGCGATCAGTGCTATAAAAATGCACTGATTACTGTGTAAATGTGACTGGCAGTGAAGGTGTTAACCAGTAGGGGGTGCTGAAGGCGTTAAGTGTGTCCTAGGGATGTGTTCTAACTGTAGAGGGGATGGGCTTACTGTGACACGACACTGATCACCACTCCCGATTACAGGGAGCTGTGATCAGTGTCCTGTCACTAGGAAGACTGGGGAAATGCTTGTTTATATCAGAAATTCTCAGTTCTTCCTCTCCGTGAGACGATCGCGGGACTCCTGGCAGACATCGAGTCCGCGAGATCCGCGGTCACACTCACAGAGATCACGGCACGTGCTCTGAGGCCGGCGCGTGCGCACCCAGAATCTTAAATAGCTTCCTTTACCACAGTGCAGTCCTCCTTCACTTACCTCATCCTTCCTTTTTTGCTTTTAAATGTCCTTATTTCTTCTGAGAAATCCTCACTTCCTGTTCCTCCTTCCTATAACTCCACACAGTAATGCAAGACTTTCTCCCTGGTGTGGAGTGTCGTGCTCGCCCCCTCTCTTGGACTACAGGAGATTCAGGACGCTCTCTACATTGCAGATAGAGAAAGGAACTGTGTGTTAGTGGGCGTTCTGACTCTCCTGTAGTTCAAGGGAGGGGGCGAGCACGACACTCCACACCAGGGAGAGAGCCTGGCATTACTGTGTGGAGTTACAGACAGAAGAACAGGAAGTGAGGATTTCTCAGAAGAAATAAGGACATTTAAAAGCAAAATGGAAAGATGAGGTAAGTGAAGGAGGACTGCACTAAGGTAAAGGAAGCTATTTAGGGAAAAAATAAATTGTACCTTTACAACCCCTTTAACTTTGAAAATTATTTTTTTCTAAATAATTGTGAAGCTGTATTCTCTTCAAATACCCAATCCTGTGCAGGAAAGATTGTGTTTTTATAATGTTACTTGCACATGAATAGGTATTCTAAGTGAATGTAGTTTCACCCTACTTACTAACATTTACTTTGAAAAGTGAACATACACTTCGCTAAGTGGACAGCCTCTACTCCCTAACTAAACCATCCAGTATGAGAAAACTGTACACTGTGCAGAGAAAAATTCCTAAAAAATCCCCCAATATCTAAGTATAAAATAAATATTTACAAATGGAAAAAGCAAAAATTAAAGCGGGGGTTCCGCGGGTTTAAGTTTTTTTCTTTTTAAAGTCTTCTGCCGCTCTTACCTTGTGTAGGTAATCGCTCATCTGTCCCAGTCTTGTAGCCCGCTGCATTGCCAATCGCGAGAAAAGGATATTTTATAAAATTCTAAAATGGACGTTACCATCTTTACTGTGGGCACTGTGAAGCCCAGCTCATTCTTCTTCCGGGATGCGGCGAATGCTGATGCTGGCAAAGTCACATGACCCGCCTGACTAGTCACCTGACCCGCGAGATATCGCGGGATTTCGACACAGCGCGTCTCCTGCGATTCTTAGGAGACGCTCCCAGGAGACAAAGCGCTGATGGGGGATTTTGGAAAACCACGCCCACTCCAGCGGGGAATAGTGAGTGACAGCTCACAAAAGGCCCTCGTTCAAAAGTAAGGAGGCCGATAAAAAAACTAAAAAAAAACGCATACATCGTGTACTATGGCTGTAGTTTTAATAAGCACAACTTGTAAATTAGGGTGAACCTCCGCTTTAAACAAATGAACTAAACAAGTTATAACCAAATACAATGAATGAGTTCAAATGACAAATGAATGAGAATAAGTAATTCAATGAATTACTGGCTATGGCCACTAGGTGGCACAGTATATATATCCCCAAACCCTATTTCTTGTAGACTATACAAGTGCAAGTGTATTGGCATGCATTTGATGTCTAAAAAATATTGGCCCGGATTCAGATACATTGGTGTATCTATCCGTGTGGCTTAACGTATCTCAGATACGTTACGCCGCCGTAAATTAGGGCGCAAACTCCGTATTCAGAAAGCACTTGCGCCCTTAGTTACGGTGGCGTAACGTCTGTGGTCCGGCAAAAGCCCGCCTAATTCAAATGTGGATGATGTGGGCGTGTTTTATTTAAATTCACTGTGACCCCACGTATTTGACGTATTTTATCGGTGTATCTACCTAATTAGCATATTCATCGCGTAAATATACGGAAGCGCCACCTAGCGGCCAGCGTAAATATGCAGCCTAAGATACAACGGTGTAAGACACTTACGCCGGTTGGATCTTAGGGAAATTCTGGCGTATCTAGCTTTCTGAATACAGAAAGAAGATACGCCGGCGCGTAAAGGCTATCTGAATCCGGGCCACAGTGTATGTGTGTTTGTGTCTGTCAGGATGCTTCTGTGAAATAAAAATAGTTTATATTGACTTCACACTTCACAGAAATGTGCAAATTTTAAAACGGAACTAAACTCTCTCAATCAACATTTGCAATTTTTAATCCTTTTCCTGCTAGTACTAGTAAATACAGTAAAACATTGGATTGCGAGTATAATTCGTTCCAAAAACATGCTTGTAATCCAAAGCAAATTTCCCCATAAGAAATAATGGAAGCTCAAATGATTCGTTCCACAACGGTTTATTCATAAATCCTTCTGTCTATAGTCCATATAAAACTGAACCATACCAGGCCACATGCTCTCAACGTGAGGGGTTGCTTTGGGGCAGTGAGACCCCCCCAAAGCATGTTGATGGGGACAAGGGCCTCTTACCCACAACCCTGGGTGATTGTGAGGGTCTGTGGTCAGGGGGCTTATCGGAATCTGGAAGCCCCTTTAATAAGGGGGTCCCCAGATCCCCCCCC